>NC_086117.1:9710000-9900000 GCF_963921235.1 Mobula hypostoma
CAAAAATATGAGATGAAGAGTCCTTGAAAGTGAGTCCATAGGTTGTGGAACAGTTCAGAGATGGGGCAGGTAAGTTTTCTTGAACCTGGTGGTGTGAGTACTGAGGCTTCTGCACCTTCTTCCTGAAGGCAACAGCGAGAAGAGAGCATGTCCTGGGTGTTGGGGTTCTCTGACGTCAGATGCTGCTATCTTATGACAGTGCTCCATGTAGATGTGTAGATGTATATGTGTGGCAATCATAAATCAATGTTACTGTATATACCACGGGCAAAGCCCTCTCAACCATTGAGCATATCTGCATGAAACGCTGTCATAGAAAAGCAGCATCCATTATCAGAGATCCCCACCACCCAGGCCATGCTCTTTTCTTGCTGCTCCCATCAGGTAGAAGGTACAAGAGCGTCAGGACTTGCACCATCAGGTTTAAAAACAGTTACTACCCTTCAACCATCAGGATCTTGAACACAAGAGGATAACTACGCTCACTGACCCATCATTGAAATGTTTCTACAACCAACAATCCCACTTTAAGGACTCTTCATCTCAATATTTCATGCTCTCATTATTTATTGCTATTTATTTATATTTCCATTTGCACTCTTTTGTTGTCTTCTGCACTCTGGTTGATCTTTCAATGATTCTGTTATAGTTACTATTCCATCGATTTGCTGAGTATCCCACAGGAAAATGAATCTCAGGGTTGTATGTGGTGACATATATGTACTTTGATAATAAATTTACTTTGAACTTTGAACACTGGAGCAAAGGAATCCTCATTATTCTCCACATTTTCCAAATTTATCCCCACAAAAGCGTTTAAAGACAATGAGAGATTAGTTTTATTTGCCAAGTGTACATCAAAACATTTAGTGAAATGTGTCACTTGCATCACCAGCAACAGCCCGAGGATGTGCTGGGGCCACCCGCAACTGTCGCCAACGTGGCACGCCCACATCTTCCTCACCTTATCCCGTACGTCTTCGGAATGTGGGAGGAAACCGGAGCATCCTGAGGAAAGCCACATGGTCACATGGAGAAGGTACGCTCTTTATAGACAACGGAGGGAAGTGAACCCTGATCGCCGATCGCTGGCGCTGTTAAGCCGTTACACTAACCGCTACACTACTGTGCTGGCCTCAATGGTTGTTGTGCTGAGTAACTTCATTGTACTGAGTAGCTTCATTCATACCTTGAGGCTGGGATGCTATTTAAAGTCCGATTAGATTTAAAAAAAAGGCAGAAAGAATGGGGAGAGAAGTCAATGGCATTGATGGACGGAGAGCTCAGGAGGAAGAACCCTCCCTCCAGGGACATTTGTGTAGTGGCCTCAGGGTACAGTTGACGGACAGGAGACATCAATGAAAACGACAGGGCTTGGAGAGTGATCCTGAGAGAGATTGCTGGTGAAGGCTATCAAATCTATCGCCAGAACTGCTCTGTTCTTTTTTTTTCTGCAGTTATTCATTCACAGGGTGTAGGCGTCTGTGTCAGGGACAGCATTCATTGCCCAGCCCAAGGTTTTCTTGAGAAAGTGGTGGGAAACTGTTGCTCTCTTTACAGGGCTGGTTGAATAGTATATACCTATAGTATATACGTATAGTATATAGCTATAGTGACTTTCCGTAACCGAGTGGATTGCTCGGCCATTCTAAAGGACGGTAAAGAATCAGAATCAAGTTTAGTATTACAGACACACATGCAGTGGCCACATTATTAATTACCCCCTGTACCTAATAAAGTTGTCACTGAGTGTACGTGCAAGGTCTTTTGCTGCTGTAGTCCATCGACTTCAAGGTTCGACGTGTTGTGCATTTGGAGTAGCTCTTCTGCACACCACTGTTGTAATGTGTGATTATCTGAGTTATTGTCACTTTCCTGTCAACTTGAACCATTCTGGCCAGTCTCCTCTGACCTCCTTCATTAACAAGGTGCTTTTGCCACTGGATGTAGTTTTTTTGCTTTTCACACCTTTCTCTGTAAATTCCAGAGACTGTTGTGCATGAAAGTCGCAGGAGATCAGCAGTTTCCGAGATACTCAAACCACCCCATCTGGCGCCAACACTTATTCCACGTTCTAAGTAAAAAAAATAATATAAGTAATGCAAAAAGAGAGCAAAAAATAATGAGGAAGTGTTCATAGATTGGTTCAGTGTCCATTCAGAAATCTGGTGGTGGAGGGGAATAAATTTTTCCTGAAATACTGACTGTGTATTCTTAGGCTCCTGTATCTCCTCTCCAATGGTTGTGATAGGAAGAGACCATGCCCTGGTTGATAGGACGATGAGAATCAATCACATTGTTGTGACCATAAGGCCACGCGTCACCATATACGTATGCCTACAACTTATATGAAACCTAACCTGTATGCCTTTTGGAATTTGGGAGAAACTGGCACACCCAGAGGAAACCCGCATGAGCGGAATATACAAGCTCCTTCCAGACGGCAGGAATTAAATCCTGAATGCTGATGGCTGGCACTGTTATAGCACTACACTAATAGCTAACCTACTAGACACGAGGAAATCTGAAGAAGCTGGAAATTCAAGCAACACACACAAAATGCTGGTGAACGCAGCAGGCCAGGCAGCATCTATAGGAAGAGATACAGTCGATGTTTTGGACTGGGACCCTTTGTCAGGACTAACTGAAAGAAGAGATAGTAAGAGATTTGAAAGTGGGAGGGGAAGGGGGAGATCTGAAATGATAGGAGAAGACAGGAGGGGGAGGGCTGGATCTAAGAGCTGGAAAATTGATTAGCAAAAGGGATACACTTTCCAAGGAAGGATATATGGCTGTAATAGAGATGAGGCTGAGTACAGGGCTACGGTAGGAAACTTTGTCACATGGTGTGAGCAGAATTATCTGCAGCTTAATGTGAAAAAGACTAAGGAGCTGGTGGTAGACCTGAGGAGAGCTAAGGTACCGGTGACCCCTGTTTCCGTCCAGGGGGTCAGTGTGGACATGGTGGAGGATTATAAATACCTGGGTTACGAATTGACAATAAACTGGACTGGTCAAAGAACACTGAGACTGTCTACAAGAAAGGTCAGAGCCGACTCTATTTCCTGAGGAGACTGAGGTCCTTTAACATCTGCCGGACGATGCTGAGGATGTTCTACGAGTCTGTGGTGGCCAGTGTGATCACGTTTGCTGTTGTGTGCTGGGGCAGCAGGCTGAGGGTAGCAGACACCAACAGAATCAACAAACTCATTCGTAAGGCCAGTGATGTTGTGGGGATGGAACTAGACTCTCTGACGGTGGTGTCTGAAAAGAGGATGCTGTCCAAGTTGTATGCCATCTTGGACAATGTCTCCCATCCACTACATAATGTACTGGTTGGGCACAGGAGTACATTCAGCCAGAGACTCATTCCACCGAGATGCAGCACAGAGCGTCATAGGAAGTCATTCCTGCCTGTGGCCATCAAACTTTACAACTCCTCCCTTGGAGGGTCAGACACCCTGAGCCAATAGTCTGGTCCTGGACTTATTTCCTGGCATAATTTGCATATTACTATTTAACTATTTATGGTTTTAATACTATTTAATTATTTATGGTGCAACTGTAACAAAATCCAATTTCCCCCGGGATCAATAAAGTATGACTATGACTATGACTATAGCGAGTCTGGGTCAAAATGCGGTCAAAAAGTTGAAGGGCCGAAGAAATTACAGATGGGGAGCAGTGAGAGAGGGTTTCACTAAACTCCCGTCGAAGAGAAGATCTAAACTTCAGTGAACTTAGACTAGGTCCAGCCATGGGATCATTTACCTTGAGGATCTTTGTAAACTCCCTTGTTAAAGTCTGCAGAAACAGAAGCCCCACGTGCCTGGTCTGCCTTTCAGTAAGATGATGGATGATGTTTTCCTGCACTGGCCTCACATCCTTGGATTCCACTAATATTGCAAATTTGATTGATGCTTGTCTCAAATAAAGACTATGCGAGCATGACAGAAAGGAGCAGAATTGGGCCATTTGGCCCATCGAGTCTGTTCTGTCACTCTATCATGGCAGATGGAACCCAAGGGTAGAGAGCTACTGCAAGGATTTGCTACCTGCTGGATTAATTTCTTTTCATCTCTGTCCTGAGTAGCTGGCCTCTTGTTTGAAAACCGTGATCCCGGTTCTACAAACCAAGCCAGGGATATTTAAAGTAGAGATTGGTAGGTTCTTGATTAGTAAGGACGTCAAAGGTTATAGGGAGAAAGCAGGAAAATGGGGTTAAGAAGGAAAATAAATCAGCCATGATTGAATGACAGATCTGATTGATGGGCCAAATGACCTAATTCTAAAATTTAGAGAAAATTTATAAAAAAATACATCAGCAATAATAGCCTGAGATTCATGCTATTGCAGTGATTCACAGCAGAACAAAGAAATACAACAGAATCAATGAAAAACTACACACAAAGACTGACAAAACAACCAATGTGTAAAAGAAGGCAAAATGTGCAAGTTCAAAAATAAATAATAGGAAGAAAACAAATAAATAAATATTATTCCTATTTCTTATAGCCTTATGGAGTCACAGGAAGAAACGGCTACAGAAAATGGTCCCTCGGGACTCTCTGACAACCAACTCACTTCCATTAATCCACATCTTATGCTTCTCAGATTCTCATTAATTGTCCCAAACCACGCCCCCCCCACCAGATTCTACCACACCCTGACACACTAGGTACAATTTGCAGTCGCCAATTAACCTGCTGAATCATGCATATATGAGACGTGTCAGGAAACTGCAGCGCCAGGGGAAATCCCCGCGATCACGGGTCAACCCGCAAACTCCACACACACACACAGTACCGAGGTCAGGATTGAACTGGTGTCCCTGACACTGTGAGACAGCTACTCTATTCACTGGACAATCGCGGAGAGAGTGTGGGCACGGTAAGGTGGGTGAGGTCTCATTGGTCAGATGTCCCTTCCAACTCCCTTCTATCAACCAATTCATTCCCCCATCTCATATCAATAGTGAGAGGTCAACGTTGAACTTGGCTGAACTTCTGAGAATTGTAGCCACAAACAAAGTTTTAAAAATATTTTTAACATGAGTATTTTCAACTGTAGGACTGGCAGCTACGTCTTTATTTTGCTTTCTGTGCTGTCAAGCGGTTTGTTTGGGTCTTAATTCTTCCCTTTTTAAAAAGGATCCTTCCAGCATCAATATATTTATAGCCTCATTTGCATCTAATTATTATGCAAGTCATATTCGCTTACATGTTATTTGTGATCAGCTTGCCGAAGAAATGACTGGAGCACTAATCCTGGAGCAAAAGTACAAAATACTTTCGGTAAATGTGAATAGTTAGTGAAAATCTGTGAAGACGAGCTACAGATATTTTATTTGCAAAACTTTGTTTCTTGTTATTGGTTTAAACACTGAGGAGATCTGCTGAGATATATATTCTTTACCGTAAGTTTTTTCTCTGAGAAAAAAAATTGATCTCAGGAGGATTCGTCAGTAATTAGTCATAATGGAATTAAATGGTGTCCCATGACTTTACACCTTCAATTATACGGCAAATCTCTGAGAGCAAGACAACTATTGGACAGTGAATGTCTGTAGTCACTTGTGCATTGGCTTGAGTTGGAACTGAAAATGAGAAGATAAGAATTAGGAGCAGGAGTCGGCCACCTGGCCCATCAAGCCTGCTCCACCGTTCAACAAGGACATGGTTGATTGGTTGTGGACTCACCTGACTTTTCTCCAGAACTCTTAATTCCCCTGCTATGCAAAATTATAACTATGCCTTAAATCTATTTAATGAGGTGGCCACTACTGCTTCCCTGGACAGAGAGTTACACGGATTCACCTCTCTCAGGGAAAGCTGTTTCCCCTCATCCCCTTTCTAAATCTATTCCCCTGAATCTTGAGGCGATATCCCCTAGTTCTTGTCTCACTTACCAGTGGAAACTATTTTTCTGTCTCTGTCTTATCTTTCATAACTTTATCTGTTTCTATAATATCCCAATTATAGTCCCGGGCGACCCAGTCTCTCCTCACAGGCGAACCCCTTCATCTCCGGAATAAACCTGGTGAGCCTCCTCTGCATCACCTCTAAAGCCAGTGGATCTTTCCTCACATAAGGAGACCAGAACTGCACCCAATACTCAGTAAGTCGCACAGTAGCGTAGCCAATTACAGAGCTAGCAGTAAGACTGGGGTTCAATTCCTGCTGTTGTCTATACAGAGCTTGTACGTACATTCTCCTTGTCACCACATGGATCTCCCCGGGTACTTGGGTTCCCACCTACATTCCCAAAGATGTAAGATTAGGGTTAGTGAGTTGTGGGCATGAAACGTCGGCACCAAAAACCTGGCAACGTTTGCCCAGCACAGTCCTCGCTGATTTGATGCAAGTGACACATTTCAATGTATGGTTCAATGTACTTGTGACAGATAAGGCTAATCTTTAACAACTCCATGACTACGTTGATCCTTTTGCACTAAAAGGGACTTTGCTTTTATATTTTTTAATTGCGTTCTTTCAGAATCCAAATCCAAATCAAAATGGGGCAGAGTTATGATGGTGTTCAACAGCCCATCTGTGGAAAGAGCTTAATTTCTACCCTTGATGTCTCTCTTTTCCCTTTTCAGGGTGGATGGGGTTCTGTCAGAGACCCTGACCTGGAGTTACACTCAGATTTCGGTTCTTTGCCGTGGTGGAACCCGCTCCTGGGGGCTCACGACCAGCTTCTTTTCAAAATCCCAAGGATGCGGCCTAGAAGATGAGCGCACCTTCAGGATTCCGAGGTTAAATGGCTCTGTGAATGGGCTGATTCTATGCCCGTGCCGCTGACTGAAGCATCGTGGGAGAAAATGGAACAGCGGGAACAACAGATCAGCTGTTGGGCGCCCGCCCTGTACTCAGCAAATCGCACTCTCTTTCTCTCTCTCTCATTGGTGGATGAGAGCTTGTTGACGAGTCTCCGGTTGGAGAACTCGAGGAAAAAAGGCAATGCGCAAGGCTCTATCAGCGATTTGTTTTGTTATGTTTCCCCTCTCACTGCGAAAGGGGAACTCCTCTTTTTCCCTTTATTAGGGAGAGAGAGAGAGCCTGTGGTATGGCGAATTGTCGGGTGAATGATTAGTTTTTGTTGTACTGCAGATCATGGTCTTTCTTGGGGGCTTTGCTATTGCTTGCTTGGTGGGTGGAGGTGCTGATGCTTTTTTGCGGAAGTGGGTGGGGATGGGGAGGTTCATTGCTTTCCTACTGCTTGTGTGTGTGTGTGTGTGGGGGGGGGCTTTGGGGTTCTAACGTTTTGACTGTCACTCATTCTTTGGGGCACTCTTCTGTTTTTGTGGATGTCTGCGAAGCACAAGAATTTGAGGGTGTATTTGAGGGTGTATACTTCTCTGATATTCAATAGAGATACTGAACTATTGAATCAGAATAATCACTGGACAACATTTTTTTTTGAAAGTGTTGTTTTCTCGGACTTTTGTTTATGATAGACTACTTGAAGATGAACGCAAATATTCAGGTTACTTGTATCATGTACGCATTTGGAGAAACAAGAAATTAACTTTTATTAAATACAGTATAATGCATTTAATTGTATAATGGTGCTGACGCTTTGCAATAGTTCAACCAAGCTAAAAATGGTTTGTTGATGACTTTCATTTGTATTCAGTGTCGTGTCTGAGGCATCTTGCTTAAGCATGCAATAATAATCAGCCAGCATTGATGGATTTCAGTGCCCTGATACTCTTTCTCCATGACTGCAACGCCAAGATTTCCAGGGAAGAAGTCTAAATGGGAATGCAGAAAATGAATGTTTAGTAACGTGTTGCCCTTCACGGTTTTGTATGCTTGAAGCATGTTGTCAACCAGTTGTACATAGTTTAGTGATCTGTAGTTGCCAAGAAAATTTACAACATCCTTGAATGCCTTCCGTGTGATTTTCTCCGGGCCCACTAAAAGCTCTTTGAGTTGCTTGTCATTGATGACCTGCTTGATATGTGGACCAACCAAAATGCCTTCCTTAATCTTGGCATCAGTTATTCTGATGAATTAGGAACTGAAATAACAAATATAGGCGATTTGTAAAAAATGGCGTGTAATGGAGAAATTTCATGGTAATTTTCATGGTCTGTTGTACAAAATCCATAAGATACATCCAAAAGTATTCAGGAAGCAAGATCTTTGTTGTCCAGTGTTATCACTGACATGTCAATAGATTTGTTGTTTTGAGGTAGCAGTACAGTGTAAAGATACAAACATTACTACAAGATACGAAAATAACTTGTACAGGAGGAATAGTGAGGTAGTTTTCATCGCCCGGTCAGAAATCTGACGGGAGATGGGAAGATCTGCTCCTAAATTTTTGTATGTGGGTCTTCAGACTCCTGTACCTCCTCCTTGGTGGTAGTAGAGAGAGGAGGGCATGTCCAGGTGATGAGGGCCCTTAATGATGGATGCCGCTTTCTTCAGGCGCTGCCTGGTGAAGCTGTCCTCGAGGGTGGTGGCGAGCTGCCTTCGCAAACTGCTGAGAGGGAATCCCTGCAGAACTGGTAGTTCTTCAGTCCTGATGCAGGGTGTCAAACCTGAAATGTCAACAATTCTTTTCTCCCTTGCAGATGCTGCTCGACCCATTGAGTCTTTTCAGCAGATGGAAGCAGATGCTCCAGACTCCCGTATCTACAATCTCTTTTATCTCCACTTCCACAGTGTTTTTAGGTGGGAGCTCTGGGACTAAAAAGATGAGCAGTATACACGTAAGTTTTGAGGGTGGCACAGGTTAGACTCTTGAAAAAAAATTATGTATATCTTATGTTTAACGTATGCTTTTCTTGGGAATGCTATGTGCCTGTGAGTTCTTCAATGCACCTGTGCATTTGACACTAAACTTGACGTTGACTTGCAGGCGTAGTAAAGGATTCTCACAGACAGCAAAGCAGGAAGAAAAAGGCACAATTTTCCACAAATATTTGTGAAATAAAGATTGGAATACACAAATGAGGTAATAGATGAAATTAGAATATCATTATCTTTAAAAATTAATTTATTATTAATATATGATGATATTTATCTGAGGGAATGACAATCCACATGCATAAAATTAGTTTCCTAGTTTCAGCATGTTTACTGATCAGTAATTATAGATAAGTAGGCCATTAAATACTCATTAGAATATAATGCAATAGAGGGTAAGCTTTTCAGGCAAATGTTTGTGAGAATAATTTGTAAATAGCTGACATTTTTTGGCAGATCATTGATTCCTGAAAAATTATGTCAGAGGAGATCGGGAAATATCACTCCCTGAAGAGGAGTGAATGAAGAGTCGCTGATAGCAACTGTGTGATTTTCGGTTTGAAGTGCTTGAGCAAGATCATCAGATCTCACATTTGGTGTTACGGCAGAATGATGAGGCCATCACATGTAAAGCCCCCCCCCCCCCACTGAGTACATCTACACAGAGCGTTATCGTAGGAACGTAGCATCCATCATCGGGGACCCCCATCACCCAGGCCATGCTCTCTTCTCACTGCTGCCATCAAGAAGAAGGCACGGGAGCCTTAGGACCCAGAAGACCAGCTTCAGGAACAGTTACTACCCCTCAACTATAAGGCTGTTGAACCAGAAAGGAAAACTTCACTCACTCTAACGTTGGACTGATTCCACAACCTATGAACTCATTTTCAAGGACTCTACAACTCATGTTCTTGAAATTTATTTTCCTATTTATTATTATTATTCTGTTTTCAAAAATCTTTTTGTACTTGCCTTTTTGCACATTAGTTGTTTGTCCGTCTTTGTGTTGTGTGCTGTTTCTCACTGATTCTTTTGTGCTCTATGTATTTACTGTGAATGCCCAAAAGAAAATGAATTTCAGGGTTTTGGTAACAAGTTTACTTTGAACTCTGAAAGTTTACAGTTTTGTTGTTATTGCAGTGGGCCTGTGTCACGGGTCACCCTGAGGACTCTCTGATCTGTGGGCTGTGCCTAAGGACACACATACACACAAACAGCAAGCGCTGCAGACAGATCATCATCCCAGTGAAAGACGCTCATTGGCCTGCCCGAAACTTGGCCTCCCAGCACATCAAAATGTCTGTAGAGGAATGCGGCCGACTGACACAATCTCAGCTGCAGAAGTTATTGGACCTCCCCACCTTCAATCTCCTAAAAAGGACTGGCTCATGGCCACCCAGTTTCCTCCTCAATAGTCAGCTCTTTGGCTTTGCTGACGTTGAGTGAGAAGTTGTTGTTGTGGCATCATTCAATGGAATTTTCAGTCTCTCTCCTACAATGCTGATTCGTCAGCACTTCTGATACGGCCAATGATCGTGGTGTCACCAGCAAGTTTATATACGGCACTGGAGCTGTGCTTATCCACGCAATCAGAAGTATAAAACGAGTGGAGCAGGGGCTATGCACACCGTCCTGTGGTGCGACTGTGTAGAGGGTGATTGTGGAGGAGATGTTGTAGCCAATCCCTACTGAGATCTGCCAGTGAGGAAACTGAAGCTTCGGTCGCTAGGATGTTGAACATGGGCCCTTCAGCCCATCATATTGTGCCAACCTTTTAACCTACCCCCAGATCACTCTAACTTTTCCATTCATTGTAGCCCTCCATCTTCCTTTCATCCTTGTGCCTATCTAAGAGTTTCTTAAATGTCCCTAATGTTTCTGCCTTTACCACCTCTCTTCCATGCACCCTCTTCTACCTATGTAAAAATACCTACATCTGACATTCTCCTATACTTTGCTCAAATCACCTTAAAGTATCACCTCACAGAAGTCATTTTCATCCTGGGAAAAAGGTCTCTGACTGTCCACTCAATCTTTGCCTCTTATCATCTTGTACACCTTATCAAGTCACCTCTCATCCTCCTTTGCTCCAAAGAGAAAAGCCCTAACTCACTCAACCTGTCCTCATAAGACATGCTCTCTTATCTAGGCAGCATCCTGTTAAATCTCCTCTGCCCCCTCTCTAAATCTCCCACATCGTTCCAATAATGAGGCGACCAGAACTGAACACAATATTCTAAGTGTGGTCTAACCAGAATTTTATAGGGCTGTAACGTTACCTCGTGGCTCTTGAACTCAATCCCGTGACTAATGAAGTCCAACACACCATTTACAGTCTAAACAGCCCTATCAACTTGCACGGTAATTTGAGGGATTCATGGATGTGGACCCCAGGATACCTCTGTTCCTCCACAGTACTAAGAATCCTACCCTTAATCTTCTACTCTTCCTTCAAGTTTGATCTTCCCAAGTGTATCAGTTAACACTTTTCCATATTTAACTCCAACTGCTACTTCTCAGCCCAGCCCTATATCCTTTCAACATCCCGTTATAACCTATGACAACCTTCTACACCATCCACAGCACTAATTAATAGGCATCCGTTAGTCTCATGAGACTATGGATTTGTGCCTTGGAAGGTTTCCAGGGCATAGGCCTGGGCAAGGTGGTATGGAAGACCGGCAGTTGCCCATGCTGCAAGTCTCCCCTCTCCATGCCACCGATGTTGTCCAAGGGAAGGGCATTAAGACCCATACAGTTTGGCACCGGTGTTGTCGCAGAACAATGTGTGGTTAAGTGCTTTGCTGAAGGACACAACACGCTACCTCAGCCAAGGCTTGAACTAGCAACCTTCAGATCACTAGACGAACGCCTTAACCACTTGGCTACGCGCCAACACCCACAACACTATCAGCCATAATAATAAATTCATAGTATCTGTAAAGATGTTTCTAATTATGTATTTATAAATACATGAATGTGCAGAAATAAAATGCCATCTCAGAGCCAAAGGAATGTGAGCCAATAGAATTCAAAGGTCACCTGAAGGGGTAGCCAATCAGGACCAAGGCAAGCGAAGGGGGAGCCTATATAAAGGCGAGCACTCTCAGAGAGAAACACAAACAACTGCGCACTGAGGATGTCACCTCAACTGGAGATGAGACGTCTGTGAGCTAGTTGCCCAGCTCAGCAAACACCGCAACATCAAAATATAGTGATGTATTTTTCTGCAAAAGTATATTGGCCTCTGCCATCTGATTTCTGAATGGATAACGAACCAATGAACACTAACTCTTTCTTTTTTTATCATGACCATGATTGTTCTTGGCAATTTTTTACCATTGGCATCTTCTGGGCAGTGTTTTTGCAAGACAGGTGACCCCAACCATGATCAATACTCTTGCCTGGCACCGGTGGTCACATACCAAGACTTGTGATGTGCACCAGCTGCTCAGAGGACCATCCACCTCCTGCTCCCATGGCTTTCCGTGACCCTGATCGGTGGGGGTAGGGGGTGCGGGTGAGCAGGTGCTACACCTTGCCCAAGGGCCTGCAGGGTTAGAGGAGGGAAGGAGCGTCTCACACCTCCATTGGTAGAGACATAGCCCCACCCAGTGTGTGTGCAAATTTCAGGACATATGTCAACGATACTAAACCTGATTCTGATTGTGGAATACAGGAATATTTTCATTTTACTGGGGTTTTGGTAAATTTGTTTTACTTTGTCTTGCTTGAAACTCAAGGCCACTGGCATTTTCTGTCAGCCGTACTGGCTGCCAGTTTGCAGTAAACAATTACATATAAAATCATGAAAATACTCATCACTTGCCACTTAATAAGAGAGCACCCCCTAATAACTTGTCTGAAGCTTCAGGTGAAGCACAAAATCCATTGTGTGGTGTGTTCCTCATCTGACTAGGAGCCCAGTGCAAATAAATTCAGGGACCTGAATGGTTAAACAAGCCAAGGGTTTTTAATAACATTGATCAGACAAAATGAAAAAAGCCACAACACCAGGAGACAACGGCAGCTCACAGATCTGACATTCTATCACAGTCGACACATATTGACTTGAGGTCTGAACAAGTCAGTCGCTCATCAGCGGCCGGTCTGATTGAGTTGCCTACAGTCAGTAAATGAGCCGTCTGCTGAGGGTGGAAATGAACTGCAATCTTTTCAGACCTTGTTGCTGGCCAAAAAAACAGAGATATAGGACCCCGGAGGACAACAATGAGTTTACTCAGCAAGCCACAGTGACTTGCCAACCCTTCAGCCAACAGAGGTTGTTGGTATGGTCTGTTTAAATTGCTGTTTCTTACCCTCGCGTGGATTTTCCTGTCACTAAGTGATTAGCCATTTTTCATTGGTCTTTATTCCTTGTGTGTGTGTGTGTGTGTGTGTGTGCGTGTGTGTGTGTGTGTGTGTGTGTGTCTGTGTGTCTGTGTGTGTCTGTGTGTATGATTTTGAGTCTGTGTGTTTGTGTATATGCAGGTGTGTGTGTATTTTTGTGTGTGTATGTGCGTGTCTTCGTGTGTATGCATGTGTGTACATGTATGTGCGTGTGTTGGTGTGTGAGAATGTGTGTGTGTGTGTGTTAGTATGTGTGTGAGTGTGTGTGTGAGTGTGCCTGTGCATGATTATGTGTGTGTATGTGTGTGAGTGTGCGAGTGAACGTGTGTGTGCGTATGTTATTGTGAGTGTGTGTGTGTGTGAGTGTGTATATGTGTGTGTGTGTGGGAGTGCTCGTGTGTGTGCGTGTATGTGTGTGTGTCAGTGTATGTGTGTGTGTGTGTGTATGTGAGTGTGTATATATGTGTGTGTGTGTGTGTGAGTGTGTATATGTGTGTGTGTGTGTGTGTGTGTGTATGGGAGTGCTCGTGTGTGTGCGTGTATGTGTGTGTGTGTGTGTGTGTGAGTGTGTATATGTGTGTGTGTGGGAGTGCTCGTGTGTGTGTGTGTGTATGTGTGTGTGTCAGTGTATGTGTGTGTGTGTGTGTGTGTGAGAGTGTGTATGTGTGTGTGTGTGTGTGTGTGTGTGTGTGTATGGGAGTGCTCGTGTGTGTGCGTGTATGTGTGTGTGTGAGTGTGTATGTGTGTGTGTGTTTGGGAGTGCTCGTGTGCTCGTGTGTGTCTGTGTGTGTGCGTGTGTATGAGTGTGTGTGTGAGGTTTGGGGGGGGGATGGTTTTATAATCACTTGACCTTGAAAGATGGGGACTAATCTGTTGTCGTTTCTTGATTTGCATCTGAAATATTGGTGTCAAGGATCTCAGAAGAAAATAAAGATCTGATTTAATTTTGTTGTCATGGGTAAAAATCAATAACACTTTGCATTAACAGTGACTCTTTGGGGATAAATAAATCCACAAAATAGATGCAACATTTCAGTGACCCAATAGGAAGCCAATGGACCGATCAATATATCCAATGACTCCCCCCACACTACTCCAAATCCAGGTGGAGAGGGGACCTTCCCACAGAATTCCTTCCTTTCTATCAGAGCAAAAAGCTGCTGATGTTGCACTTCTGAAATCAAAGCAGAAAATGTAGAAACTCAAAATGAGATAAACCAAGTTTACACCTTGTATCTTGAAACAGTAACTCCAATGTTCTCCCCATTGAAGCTGCCTGACCTGCTGAGCTTTCCCAATATTTTCTGTCCTTTTGTCAAATTTCTAGCAAGAAAAATGATTTTAGTTTGTTTATTGTTGCTGCGTTTGAAAGTGTGTGACCACACAGTATATATGACTATTTGTCTATGTGTAGCTAAAGACTGCATCTGCATTCCACAGATTCACTGCTCTCTGGCTAAAACAAATCCTCCTTACCTCTGTTCTAAAGGGCTGCCCCTCAGTTCTGAGTCTGTATGCTCTAGTTCTGGATACCCCCACCATAGAAAACATCGTTTGCACATCCACCCTACTTAGACCATTCAACATTCGGTAACTTCTATAGTTGTACCGTGGAGAGCATTCTGACAGGCTGCATCACTCTCTGGTATGGAGGGGCTACTGCACAGGACCAAAAGAAGCTGCAGAAGGTTGTAAATCTAGTCAGCTCTATCTTGGGTATTAGCCTACAAATACCCAGGACATCTTCAGGGAGCAGTGTCTCAGAAAGGCAGCGTCCATTATTAAGGACCTCCAGCACCCTTTTCTCACTGTTACCATCAGATAGGAGGCACAGAAGCCTGAAGGCACACACTCAGCAATTCAGGAACAGCCTCTTCCCCTCTGCCATCTGATTCCTAAATGGACACTGAACCCTTGGACACTACCTTATTTTTTTAATACTGTATATATTATTTCTGTTTTTTGCACAATTTTTAATCTACTCAATATACGTATACTGTAATTTATTTATTTATTATCATTATTTTATTTTGTTTTTCTCTTCTATGTTCTGTATTGCATTGAACTGCTGCTGCTAAGTTAACAAATTTCATGTCACATGCCGATGATAACCCGATTCTGATTCTGTTTCAATGAGATCCCCACGCATTCTTCTAAATCTCAGTGAGTACAGGCCCAAAGCTGCCAAAACCTCCTCATATGTTAACCCCTTCACTCTCAGAATCATCCTTGTGAACCTCTTATGGACTCTCTCCAAGACAACATATCCTTTCCGAGATATGGGGCCCAATACTGTTGACAATACTCTGTGCAGCCTGACTAGTGTCTTATAAAGGCTCAGTGATATCTCTTTGCTTTTACCAAACTGCATTATCATACATTTCCCAACACTGTATTCCATCTGCCATTTTTTTGCCCATTCTTCCAATTTGTCTAAGTTCTGCTGCAATCATATTGTTTCCTCAGCACTACCTACCCCTCCACCTGTCTTTGTATCATCCACAAACTTTGCACAAAGCCATCAATTCCATTATCCAAATCACTGACAAACAATGTGAAAAGTAGCGGTCCCGATACTGACCCCTGAGGAACACCACTAGTCACCAGCAGCCAACAGGAAAAGGCCGTTTTTATTTTCACTCTCTGCCTCCTACCTGTCAGCCATTCCTCTATCCACGTCAGTATATTTCCTGTAATGCCATAGGGTTTTATCTTGTTAAGCAGCCTCATGTGTGGTAGCTTATCAAATGCCTTCTGAAAATCCAACTGAATGACATCCACTGCCTCTTGCTTGTCCACCCTGCTTGTTACTTCCTCGAAGAACTCTAACAGATTTCTCAGGGAAGATTTGCCTTCGCAGAAACCATGCTGACTTTGACTTATTTTGTCATTAGTCTCCAAGTACCTTGAAACCTCATCCTTAATAACAGACTCCAACATTTTCCCAGCCACTGAGGTTAGTCTAACTGGCTGATCATTTCCTTTCTTTTGCCTTCCTCCCTTCTTAAAGAGAGGAGTGACATTTGCAATCTTCCAGTCCTCTGGGACCATGCTAGAGTCAAGTGATTCTTGAAAGATCATGACCAATGCATCTGTTATCTCTTCAGCAACCTCTCACAGGACTCTAAGATGTAGTCTATCTGGTCCAGGTGACTTATCCAGCTTAAGACCATAGAACCATAGAACCATAGAACACTACTGCATAAAAAACAGGCTATTCGGCTCTTCTAGTCTGGGCCGAAACATTATTCCGCTAGTCCCATTGACCTGCATCCAGTCCATAACCCCCCAGACCTCTCCCATCCATGTACCTATCCAATTTATTCTTAAAACTTAAGAATGAGCCCGCATTTACCACGTCAGATGGCAGTTCATTCCACACTCCCACCACTCTCTAAGCGAAGAAGTTCACCCTAATGTTCCCCCTAAATCTTTCCCCTTTCACCCTAAAGCTATGTCCTCTCGTATTTATCTCTTCTAATCTAAGTGGAAAGAGCCTATTCACACTTACTCTGTCTATACCCCACATAATTTTGTAAACCTCTATCAAATCTCCCCTCATTCTTCTACGCTCCAAGGAATAAAGTCCTAACCTGTTCAATCTTTCCCTGTAACTCAACTCCTGAAGACCCAGCAACATTCTAGTAAATCTTCTCTGCACCCTTTCAATCTTACTGATATCCTTCCTATAGTTAGGTGACCAGAACGGTACACAATACTCCAAATTTGGCCTCACCAATGTCTTATACAACCTCCCCAAAACATCCCAACTCTTATACTCAATACTTTGATTTATGAATGCCAGGATGCCAAAAGCCTTCTTTACAACCCTGTCTACCTGTGACACCACTTTCAGGGAATTATGTATCTGAACCCCAAGACCTTTGAGTTTGCCTAGCACTTTTTCCTTTATAATAGCAATGGCACTCACTTCTGCTCACTGACACTCACGGACCTCAGGCACACTGCTAGCATCTTCCACAGTGAAGATAGAGGCAAAGTACCCACTAAGTTCATCTGTCATTTTTTTGCCCCCATTACTACCTCACCGGCATCATTTTCCAGTGGTCCAATATCAACTCTCACCTCCCTTTTACTTTTTATATGACTGAAAAAACGTTTGGTATCTTGCTTTATTAGCTAGTCTGCTCTCAAATTTCATCTTTTCCCTTCTTATAGCTTTTCTTAGTTGCTTTTTGGTGGATTTTGAAAGCTTCCCAATAATCCAACTTCCCACTCACTTTTGCTACCTTATGTGCTCTTTCCTTGACTTTTATGCAGTCCTTAACTTCCCTTGTCAGCCACGGTTGCCTACCCCTGCCATTTGAGAACTTCTTCCTCTGTGGGACATATCTAACCTGCGCCCTGTGAACTATTCCCAGAAACTTCAGCCACCTCTACTCTGCAGTCATCCCTGCTAGTATCCTCCTCCAATCCACCTGGTCAAGCTCCTCTCTCATGCCTCTGTAATTCCCTTTATTCAATTGCGACACTGATACATGTGAGTTATGCTTCTCCCTCTCAAATTGCAGTATGAATTCAATCATATTATGATCACTGCCTCTTAAGGGTTTCTTTATGTTAAGCTCCCCAATAAGATCTGGGTTATTACACCACACCCAATCTAAGATAGTCTTTTCCCAAGTGGGATCAAGCACAAATTGCTGTAAAAAGTCGCTTCGTAGGCATTCAACAAATTCCCTCTCTTACGATCTGACACCAACCTGATTTTCCCAATCCCCTAGCACATTGAAGTCCCCCATTACAATTGTGTCATTACTCTTATTACATATCTTTTCCAGCTCCCTTTGCAATCTCAATCCCACAGTTTGGTTACTATTTGGAAGCCTGTATATGATTCCCATAATGTTTTTTTACCCTTGCAGTTTCTTAATTCCACCCACAAAGATTCAACATTCTCTGACCCTGTGTCACCTCTTTCTAATGATGTAATTCCATCTCTTACCAACAGAGCCACACCACCGTCTATGTCTTCCTGTCTGACCTTTTGATACAAAGTGTATCCTTTGATGTTAAGCTCCCAACTATGGCCGTCTTTCAGCCATGACTCAGTGATGCCCACAATGTCATACCAACCAATTTGTAATTGCGCCATGAGTTTATCCACATTATTCTGAATGCTACGCATATTTAAATACAGCATCGTCAGTCCTGCATTCTTTGTCCTTTTGAATTTTGCCCCTGTGGTACAATTTAACTCTTTGGTCTGTCTGCATTTGTATCCAATCATTGGCTTGTCCTTCCTTATATTCATGTTACACCCATCATCTACCTGTAAACCTGCTGGCTCATCCTCAGCTCTCTCATCCTGGTTCCCATTCCCCTGCCATATCCCCCTCCCAACAGCTCTAGTAAAATCTGCCCACAAGAATATTGGTCCCCCTCGGATTCAAGTGCAATCTGTCCCTTTTTTACAGGTCCCACCTGCCCCAGGAGAGGTCCCAATTATCCAGAAATCTGAATCCCTGCCCCCTTGCTCCAATTCTTCAGCCATGCATTTATCTGCCACCTCATTCTATCCCTAAAAATCCTGACTGGCGCGTGGCACGGATAGAAATCCTGAGATTCCTCCCCTTGAGGTCCTGCTTCTCAGCTTCCTTTTTAATTCCCTATATTCTTTTTTCAGGATCTCCTTCCTTTTTCTTCTTATGTCGTTGGTACCAATATGTACCACAACTTCTGGCTGTTTACCCTCTCTTTCAGGATATAGTCCAGAAATATTGCAAACCCTGGCACCTAGGAGACAAATTACCAGCCGTGTTTCCATTTTGCGTCCGCAGAACCACCTATCCATCCCCCAAACTATAGAGTCCCCTGTTACTGCTGCCACCCTCTTCAGTTCCCTACCCTTCTGAGCCACAGGGCCAGACTCAGTGCCAGAGGCACGGCCACTTGCTTCCCCCAGGTAGGTCATCCTTCCCAACAGTACTCAAAATGGAGCATTTATTGTTGAGGGGAACGGCCACAGGGGTGCTCTCTACTATCTAGTTTTCCTCCTTCCCTCTCCTGACAGTCACCCATTTATACGTCTCCTGTGACCTTGGGGTAACTACCGCCCTGTAGCTCCTGTCTGTCACCGCTTCACTTTCCCTAACAAGCTGAAGGTCATCAGGCTGCAGTTTCAGCTCTCTAACATGGTCTCTAAGGAGCTGCATCTCGATGTACCTGGTGTAGATGTGGCCACCAGGAAGGCTGGTAGTCTCCTGAAAATCCCACATCTGACACCCAGAACAGAACACTGGCTCTGTGGACGTACCCTCTATTCTCCCCAGAGATGAATATGAAATAAGGAATGAACTTACCTACTTACCTTGCCTCTGCCTGTTCTCACCAAAGCCCTGTTTAGTCAAAGCCTTACTACTCTGACTTAGACTGCCCTGACGACGAGTGCTCCCAGGACGACTGCTCTGCTAGGCGTACATCTCTTTTATAGGGACTGGGTTCCCCTCAGAAATCATTGTCGGACCTCCGTGGGAACATTGCTGTTGTATCTGCACAGCACTCCAATTAATGACTCCCGTCGAAAAACGTGCTGCCTTTTCAAGCTCTTGTGGCCATGTCCCTGAGTGTGTGCACATGAAAAGGAGATCTTTGCGTCTACGTGCCACATAAAATTGACATGAAACTGTTAAACAAGATCTCCTCTTAATAGACACAAGTACTGCAGATGCTGGAAATCTAAAGGGATACACACAATGTGCTGGAGGAGCTCAGCAGGTCAGGCAGCATCTATGGATGGGAATAAACAGTCGAGGTTTTGGGTCGAGCCCTTTCCTCTTTAGTGATATCTTTTAATCAAAATATCAAGTGCATGCAATTTGTACCTATAACTCCAGGCTACAGGAAATCTGATTTACAAGAAGGATTTTACTATCTCCTAAAATAGAGAGGTCTTGGTCTCCATGTCTATAAGTACACAAAGTTGCAGCACAAGTTGATAGGGTTGTTAAGAAGGGATATGGTGTGTTGCGTTTCATTAGTCAGGGGACTGAGTTCAAGAGCCATGAGGAAATGGTGCAACTCTATAAAACTCTAGTTAGACCATACTTGGCCTATTGCGTTCAGTTCTGGTTGCTTTACTATAGGAAGGATGTGGAAGCTTTGAAGAGGGTGCAGAGGAGATTTACCAGGTGGCCCCTGGATTAGAGAACATGTCGTATGAAGATAGATTGCGCAAGCCAGGGCTTCTCTCTTTGGAGTGAAGGAGGAATAGTGATGACTTGATAAACTTGTACAAGATGTTAAAGGCATAAGTCGAGTGGATAGACAGCAATTTTCCAGGGCAGGAATGGCTAATACATGGGGCATAATTTTAAAGTGATTGGAGGAAAATAAAGGGGAAATGTCAGAGGTAAGTTCTTACACAAAGTGATGGGTGTGTGGAATACCCTGCCAGGATAGTGATAGAGGAAGTTACATTAGGGACATTTAAGAAACTCTTAAATAGATACATGAATGATAGAAAAATGGAAGCTATGTAGATAGAAAGAGTTAGATTGATCTTAGAGTAGGTTAAAAGGTTGGCGCAAAATTTGGAGTCAAAGGGCCTGTACTACGCTGTAATGCTCTACGTTCTGTCTCCTATTATTGTAACCTTAAAAAGAGTCAATATTAGATCTGGTTTAAAATCTGTTTGAAGTATTTTATATGTGCCATGTTCACCTTATTTCAAATGTACAAAATTGAAACAGAGTTGTCTATTTCCTTTCAATATGTATTTTTGCACTATGTATGTCTGTCCTTTCTACATTGGTTGTTTGTTGCTCTTATGTGGATTTTTTTTTTGGTTTCTACTGAATTTCTCCGTTTTCCTGTGGGTATCTGCAGGAAAATGAATCTCAAGATTGTGTATGTTATACACACTTTGATTATAAGTTTACTTTGAACTTTGAGCTTTAGTTTTTCCAATTTGCTGGAGGTTTGTTGGATTTAAATAAACTCTTTGCAGAAGTTCCGTGTCACGTCAGCGGAATAAGAGTTTTGGTGGATTGTATTAACACATTTCTGAGTAGCTCTGGGCACTCTCAATAAAGCCCAAGGTGCAGTGACTTCCCTCATGTTAGTGTACAATCTCTGTTTAATTTCTCATCGTTCGGGTTCCTCTGGGAGTCAGAAATGACAAACAGTCTTAATTCCAAGATTTCAGTTTATTTTAGAGTACAAACAAACATACAAACAGACTAAGCAAACTAAATAAAGAGCTGAGAATCGATGCTAAGAGGTGTACAGATGCAAAGACAAAGGAATAAAGAAGTCAAGGTGACACCTTGGAAAAATCGATCACTTTTATGGACAAGATAAGGAAAATCCCTTAGACAGAAATGAATTAGTTAATAGGATACATAATTAAAAGAGTTACATCATGTGGGTAATGTTCTAAGATGATAAACTGTTAGTTTAGCTGCTAACCCGCTTTCTGCCAGTGAGTGTGAAAAATACATGCGTCTTATAAAAAGTAAAAGCTAAATCTATATTTTACACACAAGGAATTCTGTAGATGATGGAAATACAACGTAACACATACTAAGTCCTCCACGAGGACCAAAACCTTGTCGTAGGGTTTGGAGGCTCGCGTGTCTCAAAGACCTGGAGAGCTTTGCTGGCTGGAGTCAGGGCTTTAGGCTTTGGCTCTTGGTAGGGTCACCCATGCCAAACAGGTCAAAGGGTAGAGGCCAGACTAAGAGTGGTCCACCGGTCCTCCAGGTTTGGGGGGTTCAGCTCAGGGCTAACAACGCTGACTGGTCAAACGAAACTGTTAAGGAAGCAGCAATGAAGAATCCTTCTGCGTCTGAGTGTGACAGTATTCCTGAGTCTCCACCCGGGGCTTGCTTGGCTGAGAGCAGTGAAAACCGAACTACCGATGCGATGAAGGAAGCCCTGAACACCGCCAGAGATCTTCACTGCTGCCCTAAACGCCAGTGGCGTAATGGGCAGTAGAGAGAGACACATACAGAATGCTGGAGGAACTCAACAGATCAGGAGGCATCTATGAAGAGGAATTTACCGCCGACCAGGGACTCGGCCCAAAATGTTGACTGTTTATTCCTTTCTATAGATGCTGCACGGCGGCTGAGTTCCTCCAGCATTTTGAATGTGTTACTCCAAATTTTACACAGCAAGATTCCAGGAAGAACAAATGCTCACTACGCAGCCCAATATTTGTTGACAACTTTGCAAGTTTCGATGAAAGGTAAGAAATGCAGCTAATTCAGTATATTGGTTCAAATGCTCCAATAAACATGTAAATTCAAATGTATGGCTTTGAAGAAAGTGGCTGAAATTCCGTCAAAACGGGATTTTAAATAGCATTAAGCAATCTGTGCACTCTTTTAAAGTGTGCATTTGTAGGGTATAAAATATACTTAAAAGGCGTATTATCTGCTGACAGAATACTAGCACCAAGGACAAGCACTCAGATTTGGAAATTCCCCAATATTCCAATTATCTAAATCCAAAAACCAGAGAGAGGGAGAGAAAAAATTACTGGTGAGCTTTCAACTCATTTAAAGGTAATTATTTCATACAATAGGCACTTTCATCGTACTTGGTGAAGCTGATGCATTATGGCATGATGTAGAACAAAGGATTTAGGAGTTATTTGTGACGTTAGATCTAAAAGTTAAAAGCAATTCTAAATTTAGCACTTGAGAGCCTTCGAAAGGGTTTAATGTAGACAGTGTTAGGATCAGATATAGTGTCTCTTTATGAATATACATGTCTTATAAGTGACTTTAGTGATCTTAGTGAACAAATTTCAATGACTTATCTCAGAACCATCTGTATTAATCTTGCCATGTCTCTGTTGTATCCATAAATCTTCCAACATGTTATCATTTAGGAAATACACTGACCCAGAACTTGCAAAGACTGGGGGAATTCTGACCTGGATTATCTCTTCCCCCCCTAATTTTCTGGTTTGACCTCGAGGTAGGGTGGCAGGGTAGTGTCGTGGTTAGCACAATGCTTTACAGTACAGGCAAACCGGGTTCAATTCCTGCCATTGCCTGTAAGGAGTTTGTACGTTTCCCCCTTTGACTGCATGGGTTTCCTCTCGGTGCTCCAGTTTCCTTCCACAGTCCAAAGATGTTCCGGTTGGCAGGTTAATTGGCCATTGTAAATTGTCTCGTAATCAGCGCTTTACAGTACAGGCAAGCTGGGTTCAATTCCCACCACTGCCTGTAAGGAGTTTGTACCTACTCCCCATGATCACATTGGTTTCTACCGGGTGCTCTGGTTTCCTCCCACAGTCCAAGGATGTACCAGCTAGTAGGTTAGTTGGTCATTGTAAATTATAGTTATAGTCATAGTCATACTCATACTTTATTGATCCCGGGGGAAATGGTTTTCGTTACGGTTGCACCATAAATAATTAAATAGTAATATGTAAATTATGCCAGTAAATTATGAAATAAGTCCAGGACCAGCCTATTGGCGCAGGGTGTCTGACCTTCCAAGGGAGGAGTTGTAAAGTTTGATGGCCACAGGCAGGAATGACTTCCTATGATGCTCAGTGTTGCATCTCGGTGGAATGAGTCTCTGGCTGAATGTACTCCTGTGCCCACCCAGTACATTATGTAGTGGATGGGAGACATTGTCCAAGATGGCATGCAACTTGGACAGCATCCTCTTTTCAGACACCACCGTCAGAGAGTCCAGTTCCATCCCCACAACATCACTGGCCTTATGAATGAGTTTGTTGATTCCATTGGTGTCTGCTACCTTCAGCCTGCTGCCCCAGCACACAACAGCAAACATGATAACACTGGCCACCACAGACTCGTAGAACATCCTCAGCATCGTCCAGCAGATGTTAAAGGACCTCAGTCTCCTCAGGAAATAGAGACGGCTCTGACCCTTCTTGTAGACAGCCTCAGAGTTCTTTGACCAGTCCAGTTTATTGTCAATTCGTATCCCCAGGTATTTGTAATCCTCCACCATATCCACACTGACCCCCTGGATGGAAACAGGAAACCTGGATTAAGGAACAACTCCAAAGGAATCAGCATTTAAATAGTCCTTGAGAAGCAGGACCCTGCTGTAGACTCTCAGAGTGTTGTTGCTTTGAGATCCAGGATTTAAGTCCATCGACGATGAGGAAGATAAAGAAAGAGGCATCAGGGACAACTATTTCATCAAATGTGTACTTGTGTATTAGAAATGAGCTGCCAGAAATAGTGGTTGAGGTGGGCACATTGACAAAGTTTAAAAGCAATCTGGAAGATGTACACAGATAGAAGAGGTTCGGAGGGCCAAATGCGTCGGTATCGACCATACGGGATCGACACCCAGAGGTTGATGAAATCCAAAGCGTGAAACCAAACAGCAAAGTCCAGAGGTTGGTGAGTCTGGAGGTAGAGGCTCGAAGGTCGAAGTCTTTGGTTTGTCTTCTCCAGAGGTCAGAGAGCCAATGTCTGCAAGTCTGCACATCTGGGCCAGGGACTGGATGCCTAATGTCTCAGAGCCTCAGAGTCCAGGTCTAAGGACTGGAGACCCAGAGGTGCCCTGCCCTGGTGTTGGAGGCCTGCCTATGTGAGTGAGTGAGTGGGTAGAAAAGGGACTTGTATTGATATTGTTGATTTACTTTGTTTTTGTTGTTGTTGTTCTACATCTACAAGGAGTGCTGCCACAAGAAAGCAGCATCTATCATCAAGGACCCCCACCATCCAAATCATGCTTTCTTCTCAGTGCTACCATTGGGTAGGAGTCCTACACCACCAAGTTCAGGAACAGTTCTTACCCCTCAACCATTAGACTCCTGAAGCTGTGTGGATAACTTCACTCACACTGAACTGATTCCACAACCTGTAGATTCACTTTCCAGGACTCTACAACTCATGTTCTCGCTATTATTTATTTATTTATTTTTGCACTTGGACAGTTTTTCTACTTTTGCACATCTATTGTTTGTTGGTCATAGCTGAAAGAAGATTATAGCTGGGAGCTGAACGTCTGAGGATACACATTGTATCAAAGGGGGTAGTCAGGAAGGCAGAGGGGGCGGTGTTGCTCTGTTGGTGAAAAATGAAATCAAATCATTAGAAAGAGGTGACATAGGGTGGGAAGGTGTTGAATCATTGTGGATAGAACTAAGGAACTGCAAGGGTAAAAAGACCCAGATGGGAGTTGTATACAGACCTCCCAAACAGTAGTAAGGACGTGGTCTACAAATTACAACGGAAGATAGAAAACGCATGCCAAAAAGGCAATGTTACAGTAGTCACGGGAGTCCTTAATACACAGATTGGCAAAATCAAGTTGGTGCTGGATTACAAGAGGGGGAATTTCTAGCGTACCTACGAGGTGACTTTTTAGAGCAGCTCATGGTTGAACTCACCAGAGGATCAGCTATTCTGGATTGTTGCTGTGTACTGAACCGGAATTGATTAGAGAGCTTAAGGTAAAAGGAAGTTGGTCATAATAGGATCGAATTCACCCAGAAATTTCACAAGGAGATGCGAAGGTCAGATGTATCAGTATTACAGTGGAGTTGAAGGAATTACAGAGGCATGAGAGAGGAGTTGGCCAGAATTGATAGGAAAAGAACACTGCCAGGGATGACAGCAGAGCAACAATGATTGGAATTTCTAGAAGCAGTTAGGATGAAACAGTATATATACATTCCAAAGAGGAAGTATTCTAAAGGAAAAATGACAAAACTGTGACTATCAAGAAAAGTCAGAGCCAAGCATAGTGTATTGGGAATTGTTCAGTGAGCTGATATGACAAAAGACAGCATTCAGTAAATGCCAGTAACATAAACACAGAACATGGAACCGTACAGTGCAGGACTTTCGATCCATGATGCTGTGTTGGTCTTTTGAGCTTTTCCAAGGTCAATCTAACCCTTCCCTCCCACGTGCTTTACTAACTTGGGCCCTCAGCTCCCAGTGGAAACACAGGCCATCGATGACCTTCTCTCTCCATTGTCCTCTGAAGTTGATGGTACGGTTGGAGTTTGTCTATGCTTCTGCAATCCATTATACCGACTGTACAGGGGATCAGCCTATACAGCTTCACCAGAGCCCTGTTGGTCAGCTGTACCCATCTCCACCTCTCACAATGGGGATGTAGCGTTGGGCTTTGAGAGCCCCTTCCCACATAATCATGCACTTTGTTAGAGAAAATGAAAGGGTTGACTGTTTTCTAAATGGAGAGAAAATACAAAAAACTGAGAAACAATAGGACTTGGGAGTCCTTGTGCAGGATTCCCTAAAGGTGAATTTGCAGGTTGAGTCAGTGGTGAGGAAGGCAAATGCAATGTTAGCATTCATTTCAAGAGGGCAAGAATATAAAAGCAAGGATGTAATGTTGAGAGTTTATAAAGCACTGGTGAGGCCTCACTTGGAGTATTGTGAGCAGGTTTGAGCCCCTTATCTTAGAAAGGATGTGCTGAAACTGGAGAGGGTTCAAAGGAGGTTCACAAAAATGATTCCAGGATTGAATGGCTTGTCATACGAAAACAGTTTCATGGTTCTGGGCCTGTATTCACTGGAATTCAGAAGAATGAAGGGTGACCTCATTGAAACCTATCGAATGGTGAAATGCCTTGATAGAGTGGATGTGAAGAGGATGTTTCCTATGGTGGGAGAGCTTAAGACCCAAAGGGGCAGCCTCAGAATAGATGGGCGTCCTTTTAGTACAGAGATAAGGAGGGATTACTTTAGCCAGAGAGCGGTGAATCTGTGGAATTCTTTGCCAAGAGCAACTGTGGAGGCCAAGTTTTTATGTATATTTAAGGCAGACGTTGTTAGATTCTTGATTGGTCAGGGCAAGAAGGGACACGGGGAGAAGGCAGATGATTGGGGCTGAGAGGAAAATTGGATCAGCCATGATGAAATGGTGCAGCAGACTCAATGGGCCAAATGGCCTAGTTTTACTCCTGTATCTTATGGCCTTATGCTTTCTGTGTAGATTTTATTGCACTTCTTTGTTCCTGTGAATGCCCACAAGAAAATGAATCTCAGGGTAGTAAGTGATGAAATATACATACTATGGTAATAAATTTACTTTGAACTTAATTGTTGTTGCTTGTGTTGTTCTGCTGGACGTGGTGAGCACGCTGGTGCTGGAATGTGCGACAACGCTTGCAGGCTGCCTCCAGCACATCCTTAGGTTCTGTCGGATGTTAATGCAAACGAGGTATTTCACTGTGTGTTTTGATGTACTTTGTGATAAATAAATGTGAATTTGAAATGGGGCAGATGGGATTTGCTTACTGGGCATTATAGTTAACATGGATATGCTGGCCGAATGCCCTAGATTCTTGTTGTCAGACTCTGTGACTTTATAACAGGATATGTAGCCATATCAATGACAACAATTACAATCAGCTTTTCTTTCCCCAGCTTGGCTTAATATGGTGAAATACATATGCAATCTGACTGTCATTATAAATTACAAGGTTTCAAAGTTCATAGTAAATTTATTCTCAAAGTACATATATATAGCCCTGAGATTCATTTTCTTGTGGGCATACTCAATACATCCATAATAGGACTTGGAGTACTGTGTCCAGTTCTGGTCACCTCACTGTAGGAAGAATGTGGAAGCATTGGAAAGGGTACAGAGGAGATTTACCAGGATGCTGCCTGGTTTAGAGAGTATGCATTATAATCAGAGATTAAGGGAGTTAGGGCTTTACTCTTTGGAGAAAAGGAGGATGAGAGGAGACATGATAGAGATGTACAAAGTATTAAGAGGAATAGATAGAGTGGATAGCCAGCGCCTCTTCCCCAGGGCACCACTGCTCAATACAAGGGGACATGGCTTTAAGGTAAGGGGTGGGAAGTTCAAGGGGGATATTAGAGGAAGGTTTTTTACTCAGAGAGTGGTTGGTGCGGGGAATGCACTGCCTGAGTCAGTGGTGAAGGCAGATACACTAGTGAAATTTAAGAGACGACTGGACGGGTATATGGAGGAATTTAATGTGGGGGGTTATATGGGAGGCAGGGTTTGAGGGTCGGCACAACATTGTGGGCCGAAGGGCCTGTACTGTGCTGTACTACTCTATGTTCTGTGTTTTAGGATAAGAACCATGATAGAATCAATGAAAGACTGCAGCAATTTGGGCATTCAACCAGCATGCAAAAGACAACAAACTGTGCAAATATACAAACGAAAAAGTATAATGAGAAATAAATAAGCAATAAATATCGCGAAAATGAGATGAAGAGTTCTTGAAAGTGAGTTCATAGGTTGTGGGAACATTTCAGTGATGGGGTGAGTGAAGCTGAGTGCAGTTACCCCCTTTGGTTCAAGAGCCAGATGGTTGAGGGGTAATAACTCTTCCTGAACCTGGTGGTGTGGGTCCCGAGGCTGCGAGGAAAAGAGAGCTTGATCTGGGTGATGGGGGCCTCTGATGATTTTTGCTGCCTTCCAGTGACAACGCTTCATGTAGATGTGCTCACTGGTTGGGGAGGGCTTTACCTGTGATGGACTGGGCCGTATCCACTACTTTTTGCAGGATTTCCTGTTCAAGGGCATTGGCGTTTCCATATCAGTCTGTGCTGCAGCCCGTCAATATACTCTCCACCACACATCTATAGAAGTTTGTCAAAGTTTTAGATGTCATGTCGAATCTTCGCAAACTGCTGAGGAAGTAGAGGTGCTGCCGTGCTTTATTCATAATTGCTCTTACGTGCTGGGCCCGGGTCAGGTCCTCTGAAATAACACCAAGGAATTTAAAGTTGCTGGCCCTCTCCAGCTCTGATCCTCCGATGAGGACTGGCTCATGGACCTCTGGTTTCGTTTTCCTGAAGTCAGTAATCAGCTCCTTGGTCTTGCTGACACTGAGTAGGAGGTTGATGTTGGCACCACTCAGCCAGATTTTTCAATCTCCCTCCTATATGCCGATTTGTCACCTCCTTTGATTCGGCCTGTAACAGTCTGAGAACACCGCTGTTACTTGTTACGTTGTACTGTGTTTTCCAATGATGTGCTCGTCACTAATCAGATGAAATTCCTGTCGCCATGTCCCAGAGTATCGACTGACATTTCATCTGACCACATCACACTGTGAGGAACAACACTCCCCTTATCAGTGCCGCGTTGGGAGATGAATACTGAGAGGTCGAACATCACATCACAAGGATCTCGGCTGACACAAATCACCGAAAGAAATAAGCGAATGCACAAGAGGATAAAGGTCAGGTTTTGACAGTTACTCAACAAGTGGATGAACTGAGCAAATACTGCACAAGATTCAATGACAACCAGAGTTCCTGGTGGAAAAGATGTCATCGACTCTGAGAGCTCACTGTGAGTCCTATTAGAATTGGAAGTAACTAGAGTTCTGTAGGAATTGTAAAGTTTTTTTTCCCCGAGAATTGTAAAACTCCAGTAATTTATCATCCTTGGGTCTTCGGTAGTGCTGGACCTGAAATTTTTATTCCGAGTGATTCATTCTTCACAAGTAAATCAACTGGTGGGGTGGAGATACGTCTCTACCAAAGGAGGTGTAAGGCACTCCTTCCCTCTGCTAGCCTGCAGTCACCCTTGGGCAGGGTGTAACACATGCTCAGCCCCCCCGATTAGGGTTAGATGAATCCATGGGAGTAGACAGTGGATGGTTGGATGAGCAGCTGGTGCACATCGCAAGTCCTGGTTACGACGCCAGGCAGACAATCCCTGAAGAGTATTGATAATGGCTCGGGTCACCCATCTTGTAAAGACACCGCCCAGAAGGCAGCAATGGCAAACCACTTCTATAGAAAAATGTTCCAAGAACAATCATGATCAAAAAGACCATGATCACCCATGTCTGCGACATGGCACAGAATAATAATGATGATAAGGTACATCAAAGCAGACGGTGAAACGTGCCATTGATCCGAACCTCTGCCTTGGCTACCCTCTGAATCAGAATCAGAATCAGGTTTATTATCACTGACTCATTGTGAAATTTACTGGTTTGTGGCAGCAGTACAGTGCAATATATATAAGATTAATATAAGTTACAATAAGAAAGATAAAATAATAAGAAAGCTGTGCTAAAAGTGAGCAAGAAGTGAGGTGGTGTTCATGGGTTCATGGTCTTTTCAGCAATCTGATGGCAGAGGGGAAGAAGCTTTACTTGTGTGTTTTCAGGCTCCTGTCTACCTTCCCTAATGGTGGCAATGGGAAGGGAGCGTGTCCTGCATGGTGAGGGTGCCTTTCAAAGGTGTCAGCCTGGCTGTGGAGAGGATGTTTCCTACATTGGGGGGGGTCTAGGACCAGAGGGCACAGCCTCAGAATACGAGGACATCCCTTTAGAACAGAGATGAAGAAGAAAATCTTTAGTGAGAAGGTGATGAATTCATTTCCACAGACGGCTGTGGAGACCAAATCATCGAGTATATTTGAAATGGAGGTTGATAGGTTCTTGATTTGTCAAGACATCAAAGATTATGGGGAGAAGGGAGGAAAATGGGATTGAGAGGAATAATAAATCAGCCATGATGGAATGGCAGAGCAGACTTGAATGACCTAATTCTGATTGTGCTAATTCTCATTATGCCCTGGATGGCCTGGGACAAATCCTTGGCTAATTGAGCCAAGTACCAAACCAGCAGGATTTCCAGTTGGGATAGTCAGAGTTTTCCTGTATCATTTAATAGTCATGATACTAGATTCCCCTGTGAATAAGCATCTTTGAAGGTGGGTGCTTATTGAACGAACAATGACTCCAGATTTGGGAGGATGGTTCTTGTGCTAACGGGATTATAGTGATGTGGGTCATCTTCAGGGAGGTTTGTTATAGAATAGGGAAGCAGTGAGAGCAGAAGAGGTGTGTCAGATCAGCAAGGATTATATAGATAAAGAAAGCTGCTGACTAAGGTTTGAAGGATGGAATAATTTGAGGATGTAAAGCTGAAGTTGACTGGAGAAAGTTGTCATTTGGTACTGGTGCAGGGTTTCAATCTGAAATGGGGACAGTTTCCTTCCTGCCATAGATGCTTTTTGGCCCATTGAGCTCTTCCAGCAGATTGTTGTTGGCTCTGGATGGCAGGTTAGCAGATGGAATACACTCTAGGGTGGGCTGTGGTCAATCAGACACTGTGGTGGCCTTTCAAGTGGAATGGAATATATACACACGGAAGAACAAATAATCGCAATGCAATGAGCAGGAGAGTGAAGCCAGCTGGATTGCCAGGCCAGACTCAATCGGCTAAATGGCTTCCTTCCATGTAATTGTATTCCTTGAGTTGAAGAATCAAGAAAGATGTTGGGTTATTGGAAAACCGTGTTTTTGGAAACGGTCAGGTGAGCTGTAAAGGTCACTGGCAGCATTCCACCATCACTGCAGGACTTGTTTGTGTGTAAAGACAAAGGTCCGAGCAGGAAAAATCAATGTGGGCACTACCTACCATGCAAACCGCCTTTTCCAAAAGCTTCCTTCTGGAAAGCGCTGTAGGGCTATTAAGATTAAAACTTCATGTCATCTTAAAAATGCCTTCCCCAAGGCAGTTAATCTGATCAATCATTCCAGTTAGCCCCAAACCCCCTCTATCGATCACCCCGTCACTGCACTGTAAACACACTAAACAGCTTTTATAATACCCTTTACATTGTAAATACATGCTGGTATTTATGTATTTATGCACGTTCTATTCCATATCTGTACTTTAACCTCAAACTGTATGTTCTAGATAATTCTTTATAATTGTTGAATGATGCTCCCTGACCAACACTCCACAGCAAATTCCTAATACATATAAATATATATGGTGAATAAAGTTGATGACATGATCTTGATTCACGGCAATATTCTTGCTAATGTGCTATTACTGTGGCCACTTTATTAGGTACACCAGTACACATGTTTGTTAATGCAATACCTAATCAGCCAATCAGGTGGCAGCAGCTCAATGCATAAAAACATGCAGACATGGTCAAGGTATTTGGTTGTTGTTCAGACCAAACATCAGAATGTGGAAGAAATATGACCTAAATGACTTTGACTGTGAAATGATTTGTTGGTGCCAGATGGGGTGGTCTGAGTATCTCAGAAACTGCTGATCTCCTGGGATTTCCACACACAATGGTCTCTAGAGTTAACAGAAAATGGTGAGAAAAACAAAACACCATCCAGTGAGTGGCAGTTCTGTGGGTGAAAACACCTTGTTAATGAGAAAGGTCAGAAGAGAATGGCCTGACTGATTCAAGTTGACAGGAAGCTGACAATAACTCAAATAACCACACATCACAACAGTGGTGTGCAGAAGAGCATCTGTGAATGCACAACATGTTGAACCTTGAAGTGGATGGGCTACAGCAGCAGAAAATCACAAACATACACTCAGTGGTCACTTTACTAGGTACAGGTGATAACTGACCAGAGTGTATGTGCTTAACAATCTTAAACAAAAAACATGTCTCAATGTTAAATTGTCAATCATATTTTTGTACTTCAGTTAATATTTTGTCACTTGATTCAATCTTTCAGACATTTTGTCAATGTCTGGTTAATAACCAATTATTTTCCTCCTCCTCCTCCTCCTCCTCCTCTATTGACTCACCCACCCATGTTGAACAAAATGCTGTGACCCTGTGCCAGATTGGCACAGGAATTCTCATAATGTGCTGCAAGAACTCAGCAGGTCAGTCAGCATCAGTTGAAAAGATTAGTCGACGTTTCGGGCCAAAACCCTTTGTCAGGACTGAAGGAAGAACCTTGGGGAGGGTTTGAAGAATGCTGGTAGTTGAAAAAAACAGTAATTTTTAAGACAAAGGGGTGGGGGAGGGGAAGCAGGGAGGTGACTGGCAGGAGAACAATCGTAGAAGGAGGTGGAACTATGAGGGAGGTGATGCGAAATAGGGCTAGAGGAAGGGAGGGGGGGGGAATTACCAGAAGTTGGAGAATTCTACTTTCATACCAAGGGGCTAGAGACTACCTAGACGGTATATGAGGTGTTGCTCCTCCAACCTGAGTTTAGCCTCATCATGGCAGTAGAGGAGGCCATGTATGGACATATCTGAATGGGAATGGGAAGCAGAGTTGAAGTGGGTGGCTACTGGGAGATCCTGTCTGTTGTGGTGGACGGAGCGGAAGTGCTCGACGAAGCGGTCCCCCAATCTGCGTCGGGTTTCACCGATGTAGAGGAGGCCGCACTGGGAGCACCGGATGCAATAGATGACCCCAACAGATTTGCAAGTGAAGTGTTGCCTCACCTAGAAGGACTGTTTGGGGCCCTGAATGGCGGCAAGAGAGGGACAGGTGTAGCACTTACGCTTACAGGGATAAATGCCGGGTGGGAGATCCATCCATCCTCATGGTATCTGCCCCCCACTTTTCCTTTGCTACATCGACGACTGCATAGGCGCTGCTTCCTGCACGCATGCTGAGCTCATTGACTTTATTAACTTTGCCTCCAACTTTCACCCTGCTCTCAAGTTTACCTGGTCCATTTCCGACACCTCCCTCCCCTTTCTAGATCTTTCTGTCTCTGTCTCTGGAGACAGCTTATCCACTGATGTCTACTATAAGCCTACTGACTCTCACAGCTATCTGGACTGTTCCTCTTCTCACCCTGTCTCTTGCAAAAATGCCATCCCCTTCTCGCAATTCCTCCATCTCCACCGCATCTGCTCTCAGGATGAGGCTTTTCATTAAAGGACGAGGGAGATGTCCTCCTTTTTTAAAGAAAGGGGCTCCCTTCCTCCACCATCAACTCTGCTCTCAAACGCATCTCCCTCATTTCACGCACATCTGCTCTCACTCATCCTCCCTCCACCCCACTGGGAATAGGGTTCCCCTGGTCCTCACCTACTATCCCACCAGCCTCCGGGTCCAACATATCATTCTCCGTAACTTCTGCCACCTCCAACGGAATCCAACCACGTCTTTCCCCCCCCCCCCGTCTCTGCATTCCGCAGGGATTGCTCCCTACGCAACTCCCTTGTCCATTCGTCCCCCCATCCCTCCTCACTGATCTCCCTCCTGGCACTTACCCGTGTAAGCGGAACAAGTGCTACACATGCCCTTACACTTCCTCCCTTACCACCATTCAGGGCCCCAGACAGTCCTTCCAGGTGAGGCAACACTTCACCTGTGAGTCGGCTGGGGTGATATACTGTGTCCGGTGCTCCCGATGTGGCCTTCTATATATTGGCGAGACCCGACGCAGACTGGGAGACTGCTTTGCTGAACATCTACGCTCTGTCCGCCAGAGAAAGCAGGATCTCCCAGTGGCCACACATTTTAATTCCACATCCCATTCCCATTCTGACATGTCTATCCACAGCCTCCTCTACTGTAAAGATGAAGCCACACTCATGTTGGAGGAACAACACCTTATGTTCCGTCTGGGTAGCCTCCAACCTGATGGCATGAACATCGACTTCTCTAACTTCCGCTAATGCCCCACCTCCCCCTCGTACCCCATCTGTTATTTATTTATATACACACATTCTTTCTCTCTCTCTCCTTTTTCTCCCTCTGTCCCTCTGACTATACCCCTTGCCCATCCTCTGGTTCCCCCCCTTGTCTTTCTCCCCGGACCTCCTGTCCCATGATCCTCTGGTATCCCCTTTGTCAATCACCTGTCCAGCTCTTGGCTCCATCCCTCCCCCTCCTGTCTTCTCCCATCATTTTGGATCTCCCCCTCCCCCTCCCCCTCCCACTTTCAAATCTCTTACTCACTCTTCCTTCAGTTAGTCCTGACGAAGGGTCTCGGCCCGAAACGTCGACTGTACCTCTTCCTAGAGATGCTGCCTGGCCTGCTGCGTTCACCAGCAACTTTAATGTGTGTTGCTTGAATTTCCAGCATCTGCAGAATTCCTGTTGTTAGCCTCTAGTAGTTACTTCTTTGCGACTTGTACATTCCATAGCATTTGACTGTTTTTTACGAGGCCAAGTTGCCAGCTCCAGCTCGACACTCAAGCCAGCATTGATGAAAAGTGTGCAAGGAGCTGGCTGGGGCTGGATTCGAACTCAGGACCACTGGCCTCAAAGTCCTGTGCTGATGCCACCACACCCACGGCCAGCTATGGCCTGGATGCGCTGGTAAATGGCATCTGTATAGATGGGCACTTGGTGGTGCTGGAGGATCAAAGGGCTTAGTCCTTTGCTCTGTAATGTTCTTATCAGTCAGGGAACGTTTGCTAGACAGGAATATACAGAAGGTTTTGTTAGTGACAATAAGATTCACCAGAAGGTAAGCAGAAGTAAAAATGACAGCCGCATTCTGCAATGTTCATGGGAAATGTGGAAAACTCCAGATGTTCATTTGCTGGCTGAGTTTTGTTAAATGTGAAAAAAGGTTAATTTTAATAAAATCCAAGCCCAAGCAGATTGTTTCGCTGAACATGTGACAGCAGTTTCATGAGAGCTATTATCCCAGGATAGCAAGCTCCAAGGATTTGATTATATTTGCACCAACTAATCTGGGAATCTTTGCACAATATAATGTCAGTGCACATCTGTCCTAGCCCCAAAAAGATTTTTAACTCTCTGAGTTATTAAAACAATTTTCAGGATGTCCCTTTAGAACAGAGATGAGGAAGAATTTCTTTAGTTAGCGGGTGGTGAATCTGTGAAATTCATTGCTACAGACGGCTGTAGAGGCCAAATCATTGGGTTTATTTAAAGCGGAGCTTGACAGGCTCTAGACTTAGTAAGGGCGTCAAAGGTTCTGGGGAGAAGGCAGAAGAATGAGGTTGAGAAGGAAAATAAATCAGCCACGGTGCAATGGCAGAGGAGACTCGATGGGCCAAATGGCCTAACTCTGTTCCTGTGTCTTATGGTCTTATGTTCTGCATCACCATTTTGTTCGAGGTTAGCTGTACAACAGCTCCCATTCACGTAGGACCTTTAAGGCAGTAGCTGGGGAAGGGTGGTTGGCAGAGGTGTTAAATCACAGGAAAACACCGAAGTTACAGAGAGTGATAATCTGATCAAAGAGAGAGTGGCTTCTGAGAGGAGGAAGAGGGAGGCAGAAAGCTGGAGGGACTTTAGAATCAGAGAATCATGGTGAATTTATGACATGGATTGAGATTGTTTGATCAATTGTGAATCCCATTTTGCAGCACTCAATCTACTGCTCTACTGATCAGAGGTCCTCAGGTACACAACCAAGTACTCCTTAACTGTGATGAGGGTTTCTGCAGTGAGGACCAGGTATCCAACATCTCATGCTCACTGTGCATTGTGTAACTTCGTCATCTCCAAAGGGATCCTAGCAACTAACGTATCTTTACTTCCCTCCTCCCCCCACCCACTTTCCACAGTGATTGTTCCCTCAATGACTCCCTTATCCATTCATTCCCCCCCCCAACTATTCTCCCTCCCAGCACTCGGCCCTGCAAGTGCTACACCTGCCCATTCACCTCCTCCCTCACCTCCATTCAGGGCCCCAGACAGTCCTTCCAGGTGAGGCAACACTGCAGCTGAAGGTCTGCTGGGACCACCTATTGTGTGTGGTTCTCCCGATGTGGCCTCCTCTACATTGGCGAGACCGGGCGTAAATTGGGAGACAGCTTTGTCGAGCACTGTTGCCCCATCCGCCAAAAGCGAGACTTCCCAGTGGCCAAACATTTTAATTCCAAGTCCCATTCCCATTCCAACATGTTGGTCCACAGCCTCCTTTTGTGCCAAGGTGAGGCCACCCTCTGGCGGAGGGGCAACACCTTATATTCCGTTTGGGTAGTCTCCGACCTGATGACATAAATATTGATTTCTCCATCCAGTAAAAAAAAAATTCCCTCCACCTCCTCTCTTCTTCCATTCTACACTCTGGTCTCTTACCTCTTCTCACCTGCCTACCAACCTCCCCTTGGGTTTCCCCCTCCTCTTTCTCCAGTGGTCCACTTTCCTCTCCTATCAGGTTCCTTCCTCTGCAGCCCTCTACCTTTCCCACCCACCTGGCTTCACCTATCACCTTCTAGCTATCTTCCTTCCTCTCCCTTCACATCTATCTTCTGGCTTCTTCCCCCTTCCTTTCCAGTCCTGAAGAAGTGTTGACTGTTTACTCATTTCCATAGATGTTGCCCGACTTGCTGAGTTTCTCCAGCGTTTTGTGTGTGTTGCTTTGTGCTTCTTGTTTCGGTGGTGATTCTCCAAAGGACAGGGATGATCACAGGATGAATGACCTTCCTCTGAAGATCTTATAATTGGTAAGCGCAAGGCGATGAGGTCTGGCAAATTCGCTGCACAGAAGTTGAGGCATGACAGCGTAGCGGTTCACACAATGCTTTACAGCAGCAGCAATCACTGATCGGAGCTCGATTCCTGTCGCCATCCGTAAAGAGTTTGCATGTTACCCCTGTGACTGCATGGGTTTCCTCCAAGTGCTCCGGTTTCCTCCCACATTCCAAAAATGTACCGGTTAGAGTTAGGGAGTTGTGGGCACGCTATGTTGGCGCTGGAAGCATGATGGCACTTGCGGGCAGCCGAATGTAATCCTTGCTGCAACACACATCAAAGTTGCTGGTGAACGCAGCAGGCCAGGCAGCATCTCTAGGAAGAGGTACAATCAACGTTATGGGCCGAGACCCTTCGTCAGGACTAACTGAAAGAAGAGCTAATAAGAGATTATCTCTCTCTATGTTTATTTAGCACATTGGTGAGACATGCATTTGTCCGAATGTATGTACACATACAGTATGTAGGAATTGATTGTAGACTTCTGGAAGGGGAAGGTGGGAAAACACACATTAGTTCTCTTCGAGGGATTAGCAGTGGAAAGAATGAGCAGCTTCAAGTTCCTTGGTATCAACCTCTCTGAAAATCTATCCTGGGTCCTCCATATTGTTGCAATTACAAAGAAGGCACAACAGCGGCTATTTTTCATTAGGAGTTTGAGGAGATTTGGTATGTCACCAAAGACTCACAAATTTCTACAGATGTACCCTGGAGAGCATTCTGACTGGTTGCATCACCGTCTGGTGTGGTGATGCCAAGGCACAGGATCAGAAAAGGCTGCAGAAGGTTGTAGACTCAACGAGTTCCATCATGGACACCAGCCTCCTCACCATCAGAGACATTTTCAAAAGGTGATGCCTCAAAAAGGCAGCATCCATCATTAGGGACCCCCATCACCCAGGACATGCCCTCTTCTCATTCCTCTTATCAAGGAGGAGGTACACCCTCTTCTCTGCCGTTGTCCATCGAAATCCGATGAGGACGTCCACTCCTTTAACGGTGAGATCTTTGATGACTATACAGTCCTATCCTGGACCCACAAGCTCTATTGCAGGTGGGACATGTATATGTAGTAGTGGTGGCAACCATGGCTGCATTTCTCCTGGCTCTCTTCTGCTGTCTTCTGGTTGTTCTTTCCATCTCCAGAATATGAACCCCGTCTCTACACAGCTGTCGCCAAGTGGTACGGTCAGCAGCAACCTCCTCCAGGTCCTCGGGTCTGATCTTGCACTTCTTGCACACACTCAATGTTTTAGGAACAGCTTCTTCCCTTGCGCCGTAGACTTCTGAATTGTCCATGAACCCATGAACAGGACCTCATGATTTGCTCTCTTTTTGCACTGATTATTTATATATCTCTTATTGTAACAAAGTACTTTTTAAATGTCTTGCACTGTACTGGTGCAAAGCAAGAAATTCCACATGTATCAGTGATTATAAACCTGATTCTGGTTCAGATCTAAAGTCCTCAGAGCTAAATATTCTGCTCTGACCGTTCATTGTACACACGCAGACTCATGCAAGCACAAACACACACACACATGCACACGAGTTCAGACGCGCGCGCGCGCACACACACACGCACAAACACACACATGCACACAGGCTCAGACACACACACACACACACACACACGCACAGAAGCTTAGACACACACACACACACACACACACACACACACACACACACACACACACACAACATGCTCACGGGATCCTGCAGTTTTCTTCTGCAATATTTCACGGAGAGGTTTCACAGGTCACTCTCCATGGTGTGAAAAATCAACGTCTGTTTTAAATTGGTAAGCTGGATATCCAGTGATTCCGAGAACGGTGAGCGGGCTTGTCGGTGGAGACAGCAGGTAGATACTCAAGCCTACTAGGGCGTGAAATAAGGCAGTGAGAAAGAAATTCCTCCTTCCTCCCCATCATCTCACGCCGTCACTGTTGTGGAACTGGCCTCTCCCCTGGGAAGGGAGATATCACTCCCCACAACCCGCTGGTACCCGTGACAAGTCCAGGGAGGGTTCCTGTGTTTATCGGGTGCGTGAGAAGGGGGAAGGTCACTGGGCAAGTAGCTTCGTTAGCAGAGGCAGGGCTGAAGCAGCTGAGAGTTAACACCGCGGACTGTAACGTGTCCTTGCTGGCTGGACGCTCCCCATACAACCGGCTGTGCGGACAGCGGTGACGGGTGTCTGTGAAGGAGGGTGTGGGGGGTGGGGATATATCTCGAGAGTGCCTCATCATCTCATTCGGCTGCACTCCAGAAGTCAACAGAGGGGGAAGAAAATTGCGATAAGAATGCGTGTTGACGTTTTTTTTATTTTGAAAAATTACATTTTTTCACTGTTGCGATCACCTCCTTTGATTGAATTAGGGAGAGTTCCTGTGAAATAAAACAACCCTGTCTCGAACGCTAAATGAACACAGATGATAAAACACAATCATCTTTGCAATGCATCTGTCAACATCTGACACTACATCCTCCGCCGGGCCCTGGAGTGCTTGGAAAAGGTAGATTTTAGCAGCAAGACGTGTTACTTCTTAAAGAAATGTATATATACATATTATAATTCATCTTGTCATTGTGTTCTGCTGATATCACGATTACACTGGGCATCAGCAAAGCCTTTCCCACATACCCTGTCTCTGCCACTATAAAGATCATCAATTTCTTGAAAACTGCGGATATTTAGCTTGTCTGTTACAAGGGTCAAATTGAATTGAAACTACAGTATATGTTTAATAGTACATCAACAGAGACACGCATATATACAGAATACACGCTTACAAACATACACACATACATGCATAATCACACAAAAAAATCATGTACCGACAAAGATATTCTATATCACTATTGGAAACACAGATATACCGTCAAATATAGATTCACATTTACACAAAGCTCAACCATATACGGACAAAGCACACCCGCATACACAGACACATACACACATATATAGACAGAAACACACACACACACAAACTTATACAGATGCGCACATATACACACGCATACAGACAACAGTCACACGTGTTTAGAGAGAGAGAGATAGATATGTGGATAGCGAGAAAGAGAGAGATATAGATATAGAGAGAGGTCGGGGAGAGATGGGGGAAGAGATGGGGGGAGATGGGGAGAGATGGGGGGATGGAGAGAGATGGGGAGAGATGGGGAGAGATGGGGAGGGAGAGATGGAGGAGAGATGGGGAGAGATGGGGGAGAGATGGGGGAGAGATGGGGGAGAGATGGGGGAGAGATGGGGGAGAGATGGAGGAGAGATGGGGAGAGATGGGGGGAGAGATGGGGGGAGAGATGGGGAGAGATGGGGAGAGATGAGGAGAGATGAGGAGAGATGAGGAGAGATGAGGAGAGATGGGGAGAGATGGGGGAGAGATGGGGGAGAGATGGGGGAGAGATGGGGGAGAGATGGGGAGAGATGGGGAGAGATGGGGGAGGAGGGGGAGAGATGGAGGAGAGATGGGGAGAGATGGGGGAGATGGGGGGAGATGGGGGAGATGGGGGAGATGGGGGAGAGATGGGGGGAGAGATGGGGGGAGAGATGGGGGCGAGATGGGGGCGAGTCGGGGTGAGAGACGGGGTGAGAGACGGGGTGAGAGATAGATATGGGAGAGATAGGGAAAGAGAGAAAGAAAGAGCGCGCGCGCGCGAGAAACATAGAAATCTGTATAAATCTCTTGCTATGTACACGTGACTCCTTTCCACAAACATCTAATCCTTGCCATGTCATCTACAGTGACTCGTGGGAAAAGATACTAATGTGGGGAGAAAGTTGATGGAAACGACAAAGTTATCTTGAACGTGGGAGTTAACTGACAACCGCCCAAAACCGGAACACCTACCCGCGGTGTGTCGGGCACCTACAACCAGCGCGATCCCGTACCCACGATACCCGGGTTCAACAACTCCCAAGCAATGCACCCTGCCACTGCGCATTGAAGTAATTTTAAACGCAGCATCAAGAGGGGTTGCTATGGAATTCCTTAGTCTGAATAAATATTTTATGCAAATTAAAATTTAATTCTTTGCTTAGTTTAAGCAATTTTCCCGTAAGTGGTGTGTATGCGAGAGATTACAACATTTGCCTGTTTGTTTATAATTTAATTTTTTATGTTGTGGCTGGCAGTAGAAAGACTGAACACCTGTGAGTATTTATAATGTCCCGTCTTCCTCACAGCTGCGCTCTTACAGAACACCTCACTGGCGCAATAATTTCATAAAATTTCATGATATACCATCTGTTTGGCTCTGTTATAAGCACAACCAATAAGCGGCTGTGTGGCTGCCGTCCCAGAAAGGTGGAATAACTGTATATTTTAACTTAATGGATTTTGGGGAGGAGGGCGAGAGGGAGGCACGGGAATCTCTCCGCACACAACCTTGGCATCTGCAGGGGAAGGAGAAGCGGATTCCGCTTCAGGCCGCGTTTCTCTCCCCACTCCACCATCAACACCCCCACCCCCCTCGCCCCCGCCCCCTTTCACCTCTCCGCTTGCAAAAAGGTTGACGGTGTCAGAATGTAGATACACCAACACTGAACAGGACAAGGTAGGGGGCACAAAAAGGATTATTTTCCTTTTAGCATTTGATGTCTGCGCATTTGGGTAATTAAAATGATTACTACAACAATTAAAGCAAGTAATTAGAAACTAATTAGACCAGCATTTTTTGTGATTACAGGAGCAGATGAAAATAGTGTTCAAAATTAAATTCATTGCATATTCATGGGAATGAAATTAAATACTGCTGTGTGAATGAGATAATAGAAGCAAGGAAAGGGGGAAGTGGCAATTGGGGGATTCAAAATACAGGCAGCTCCTAAAGCACAAAACAGACATTTGGTTAAATCAGTGATAATCTTTTAATGGCTTTAAAAGGAGTAATATTTGGAAACGAGTCAAAAACTACCAGGGTATGTAGTTTTTACACTCGGTGTAATAATGCATACCAGCTGTAACACAATAGAAAACAGTTAATCATTATCTACTCAAATGGATGCACAGAAGAGAGATATTTTATGCTTTTTTTTGTTGCTCTTCATGCACGAGAATAAATTAAATTAAGGAATATTCTAAAGCCCTCTTTTTACTATTGAGTTCCTTCAAGCCTCTCTTATGCCATAATCATTTAATGAGATTCGGTAGATTAAATAGATTTTCAGTTAAGCCGAGCACCAGAGAGATATCATGTCCGGAATGAATGGTTATTAACATTTAAATATTTCACAGAACAAAAGTCAGAATATGAATTTTTCATTGTTGCGAAGCCGGGATGGATTTTTGCCCGACCTAATGAAACTAAAAGTAATTAGAACGAGGCAAGAGGAGCACTTTCACCAGAGTGCAATTAAATTGAGCGCAGGGCAGTTATTTATACAGCCTGGCCAATGCATAGTCATTGTGCTAGTTTCTCAGCCTACTTGAGCCGTAGATTATTACGAGAGATTAATAATGTAAATTTCACTGATTCCGCCGCTCCTGAAGGTTCGGGCATCAGAAATTGATGTGACTGCCATTTATCAACTTGTTCCATTCCACTCATGTCCTTTCCCGTTTTTTCCTCTCTCTCTGTCCCACAAGACATAGGAGCGACATTTAGGCCATTCAGCCCATCGAACCCTTTCCGCCATTCCATCATAGCTGATTTATTATCTTTCTCAAACCCATCCTCCCGCCTTAACCTTTCACTCCCTAGCGATTCAAGAACACCCAAGTTGATTTTTCCCTACAGTGGGGGCGTCTAGGACTGGGGAGGGGGCTCAGCCTCAATAAAATGAACAGAGATGAGGAGGGATTTATTTAGCCAGAGGGTGGTGATTCTCTGGAATTCAGTGCTACTGGCCAAGTTATTGGGTATATTTAAAGTAGAGGTTGAGAAGTTCTTGATTAGTCAGGGTGTCAAAGACTACGGGGAGAATGGCGTTGAGAGGGATAGTAAACCAGCCACGATAGGATAGCTGAGCAAACTCAACGGCTTGACTCTGCTCCTTGGGATATGTACTAGAATTATTTTTTTTTGGCTCGTGTCGAGAGCGAGCTACCCGGTGTGAAGGGGGTTCTTGCTTTCTTTGTTCCGATACCTGTCAATTGCGGGGTCGTTGCTGATCACTGAAGCTAGCTGATCCATTTGGAGCCGTGGTCGAAGCGAGATTCTAACCGGCACGGCGGCCGCCGCCGAACCAAACCCGCCCAAGTAAACAAGCCAGAAACCCGAGAAACTCCGCGGATGCCGGAAATCCCAAGCAACGCGCACAAAATGCTGGAGGACCTCGGCAAGTCAGGCAGCATCTCTAGAAATGAATAAACTTGCCGACGTTTCGGCCCGAGAACCTCCAGGACCTGATGAAGGGGTCCCGCCCGAAACGTCGACTTGTTATGCATTTCCATATGCTGCCTGATTTGCTGAGCTCCTCCAGCACTTTGTATGTATTAATCTATTCTAAATAAGCAAGCCTGCTGGATCTAAAGGAGGCTGTGTGCGCGGAACAATTAGCAGAAACATCTGCGCGAGTGCCCATGGTCCTTTTAACATAATTAAAAAGTATTCTCCTAATCCCAACGGATGCTGCGCGATCCATTGATAATCTGGCACATTTGCAGACCTCTGCACTTCGCCTCGGCGAGGAAGGCGTGCAGTCGCATTTCTTCACCATTCTGATGTTTAATCCAAATAACTGAAGCTTTTGACCATGCCTGCATGCTTTTATGCATTGAGTATTTGCCACATAATTGGCTGATTAGATATTTGCATTAACGACCAGGTGTACGGGGGTATCTAATAAAGCAGCTACTGAGTAATGACTTCTTTTATGTGTGTATGGGATATTCCATGGTCGAATTTCTAGCCCATCTCTGATTCATTTTTAAACTGACAAGTTTGCCAAAGTATTTGAGAGAATGTCTTAAGAGTCAAGACAGTTTCCATACGGGGAACCACGCGTAGAACAGACCAAATAAGGACGGCAGATTTCCTTCACTGAAGAACACAAGTGAACCTATTTACCCGCTCCTGAACCATTATTTTAAATTATTAATTAAAGCGCAATATTTATTTCATAGAGATTCAGATTTAGATTGATCACATGTACATCGAAACAGACAGTGAAGCGCGTCGTTTGCGTTAATAAACAACACGACCCAAGATATGCTTTTTTTTGGGAGGGGGGGAGCAGCCCGCAAGTGCCAAGGTTCAAGACTCCACATTCAAGATTCAAGACTGATTATTGCCATTCTTCGGTGCACAAGTGTAAAAGAGAACGAAGTGATTGTTACTCCGGATCCGAGACAGCATAAAAACACAATAAAGAAATACGAATGCATATTAGTTCATATACATAGGCTGCTTGTACAGAATGCCCATAAAGTGACACTAGGTATGGGAGTGTCTGTACATAAGGTTACTGACAGGACATGATAAGGTAGTCGTGGTGGGATGTGGAGGGGTGGGGTTAATGGGTGGCGGTGTTGACCAGCCGTTCTGCTTGGGGGAAGTAACTATTTTTGGGTCTGGTGGTCCTGGTGAGGAGGGGATGTAACTTCTTCCCTGGTGGGAGTGGGACAAACAGTCAACGAGCAGGGTGCATGGGATCCTTCTTAATGTTACTAGCCCTTGGCCAGCATCTTTCAATATATGTGTCCTTGAGTGGCCGACTATAGTCAAGAATTGAATTGAATTATTGAATTGATTTTATTACTTCCATCCTTCTGATACACGAAGAGTAAAAATCTTTACCTTACGTTTCCGTACAATGTGCAATTTATCGTAATTTATAATAAATAGTATGTACAACAGGACAGTCAATATAATATAAAAATACATTTGTATCAGCATGAGTTAATCAGTCTGATGGCCTGGTGGAAAAAGCTGTCCCGGAGCCTGTTGGTCCTGGCTTTTATGCTGCGGTACCGTTTCCCGGATGGTAGTAGATGGAACAGTTTGTGGTTGGGGTGACTCGGGTCTCCAATGATCTTTCGGGACCTTTTTTACACACCTGCCTTTACAAATGTCCTGAATAGTGGGAAGTTCACATCTACAGATGCGCTGGGCTGTCCGCGCCACTCTCTGCAGAGTCCTGCGATTGAGTATAGCCCCTATACCAGGCGGTGATGCAGCCAGTCAGGATTGTGCTCCTGTAGGAAACTCTTGGGATTTGGGGGCCCATACCAAACTTCTTCAACCGTCTGAGGTGAAGGAGGCGCTGCTGTGCCTTTTTCACCACACAGCCGGTATGTACACACAAAATATTCTGCAGATGCTGGGGTCAAAGCAACACTCACAGCACGCCGGAGGAACTCAGCAGGTCGGGCAGCATCCGTGGAAACGATCAGTCAACGTTTCGGGCCGGAACCCTTCGTCAGGACCGGCTTACAGACGATACCGTCGCCAAACAAGAAACAGTCGATCCTGCAGCATTTCATACCACAGACAGGGACTTCAAGCAGGTCGGTTTGAAAAAATCCCTGCCCAATTACCACTGGACGTCCCAGCATTATAGATAAGGAATGCCGACCGTTCCATGCCCGGATCGCATTTCGGGAAATCTGATCACTCGGCTGTCCCTTCCCAAGCTGCATACAGGTCGGGGCTAAAGAGCAAAGCTCCAGGGATAAGAACAACACAGAGGTGGTCGCGGGGGACAGAGGAGCGGCTATGGGATAGTTCCGGTCGATGAAATGGGCCGTGTTCAACGACTCACATGTGGATCTGAATGGATACACTACGGCTGTAAAGGACTTCATTGAAACGGCTGTAGGCGAGTGTGTTCCCACAAAATCCTTCGGCGTTTTCCCCAACCAGAAGTTCTGGATGAACCATGCGATCTGCAATCTGCTGAAGGTCAGACCAGAGGCATTCAAGTCTGGCGATCAAGAAAGTTACAAGAGCTCAAGATGCAATCTCCGGAAAGTGGCAATTCCGACTAAACTTGAATTAGTGAAGGATTCTCGATAGTCGCGATAGGGGTTAAGTACCACCACCTCTTAGAAAATTAAATTAAATCAAGTGCCACAGGCGACATCTAGGCTTCGCTTCCAGATGAGCTCAGTGCCTTCGATGCTCGGTTTGACGGCCAAAACGTAGAGGAACCAGGACAAATTCTCACAGACCCCGATGATCCTGCGATTTCAATCTCAGTCTCTGAGACCAACGTGCCCGAGCATCCTTAAACAGGGCGAACCCATGAAGCGCATCCGGCCCCGATCAACTGGCTGGAGTGTTCACTGAGACGCTTAACCTCTCGCTTCGACTGAGGTGTCCACCTGCTTCAAGCAGAATTAATTTATAGCTGTGCCTAAGAACGAGGTAGCCTGCCTCAGTGACTATCGTCCAGTAACACTCAATGGGATTCACAGCAAGATAGCTTCCTGCTTGAGGTTGCTGCCTGCCTTATCTCCAACGGTGCCCTTAGGTCAGATGCAGGATCATCAGCCGGGGAGCACCGCTCACCCATGTTTTGCTCCCTTAGCCCTGGTACATCACTTGGTGGCGGAGCAGTGGCACGCACGCACGTCTCTCTGCCACCCCTGCAGCTTTCAATGGAGTTAGTCGGTCCCCCAATTTCTATCTTTCCTCCTCAGCCACAGCCAAAAGCTGCCCTGAAGGAGCCCATGGGAGGATGCATTCCGCGCTCTTACCAGGCTTAACAAGTGGGATGTGTTGTCTCTAGGATCTCCGCCAGCTTCTTGAGGACCTGGTCCTGTCGCTATCTGTAGCGCCCTTGAGACAGCGCAGTCTTGCCTCTTGCTGGGATGTGTTAGAGGTTGGCATTGGTGGTATCACTCAACTATCCTCAGTGTGAAGATATTGTAGGGCAAGGTATCAAAAGTTGCCCCGATGAGGAAGCTGAGTGTGGCTTGTGGGATCTTCCACAGGTTAGACCAGCTAAATGGCCCATTGAGGGCACTCTCCCAAGTTGTCCATGGCAGCTCTGTACCACTGCCTTCACCCTGTAGTGCCCCTGCTCTGTGCTTGTCACCTCCTCCACTACCATGGCTTTCTCCTCTTTCTTCGAGGCCTTTGACTGGAAATGTGATACCTTCCCTCAGCCAAGTCCTGTAAGTCCAGCATGGACTCTTGGTGCTGCAGGCTGCTGATAGCCTGGTCTACTTCAGCCTGAGCTCTCCATTTACGGCCGGTATGGATTGGGACATTGGCACTCCTCACCAGCAGGTTGGTGGACTCCATCATCTCAACAACCAGTCGGGTTTTCTCCTGCTTGTAGCCCAGGCTGATGGATCTCAGTGGCAGTTCCAACATGTTCTTCCTGAAGAGGCCAGTGTCCAAGAAACACCTAGGCAGCTCCAGCCATTTCCAACTGTAAGAGTTGGCTATCCATTCCATCTTACTGGCTGCCGATGAGGGAATTTTACACATTTTCAGGGGCCACATCACCCTTTGATACAGACTGAACCAGTAGCAGCACACTTTATACTTTCTCCTCCTGTGTTGTTTTCTTTCAGCTGACGCCGCTTTCATACTAGCTGCTCCATGTCCTTCTCCCTTCTTCCCTTTTCTCTTGGAGCAGCAACCAAATCTATGTCTACATGCCTCATAGAGGAAGCCTCCAAATAGTTAAGCTTGTCTTCCACTCGGCCGCGTAGTGCATGCACTAGGATCACACTGGACTCCATGTCCAGCTTCTTTCACTCGGGCATTTCATTCACCTTTGGCCACTTGACCCTGTGCTTTGTTCCTGGTTTCTTCCTCTTAGCTTTGTGGCATGTCTCCACAGATGGGGGGGAAGGGGGATGTCAAGTGTGTTTCTGTGCTCATACACAAGGGGGTACCCTCCATTTGTTGGGCCTTCTTCCCCTACCAACAAATCACCTCCATCAATGTTGGTTCTCTCAGCCCTCTGGTTGGTGAAGTGTCTTGAGAGGTTGGTCATGAAATATATCAACTCCTGGCTGAGAAGAAATTTGGATCCACTCCAAACTGCTGACCGGCTCGCATGTCCAAAGCAGATGTTACCTCACTGGCTCTTCACTCAATCCTAGAACAGCGGACAGCAAAGGTGCATATATCTTTATTAATTACAGCTCGGCATTCAATACTAACATCCCTCAGAACTAGTTAATAAAGCTTCAAGATCTTGGCCTCAATATCTCCTTGTGCAATCTGATCCTCAATTTTCTCACTTGCAGACCCCAGTCAGTTTGGATTGGCAGCAACATCTCCTCCACAATCTCCATCAGCACAGGTGCAGCACAAGGCTGTGTGCTTAGCCCTCTGCTCTACTCGCTTTACACCTATGGCAGTGTGGTTAAGCACAACTCCAATGCCGTAGTCAAGTTTGCTGATGACACCACTATTGCAGGCTGAAGGAAAGGTGGTGACGAATCAGCATACAGGAGGGAGATTGAACACTTGCCTGAGTGGTGCCACAACAACAACCTCTCACTCAATGTCAGCAAGACCAAGGAGCTGATTATTGACTTCAGGAGGAGGAAACCAAAGGGTCCATGAGCCAGTCCTCATCGGGGGGATCAGAGGTGGAGAAGGTCGGCAACTTTAAATTCCTCAGTGTTATTATTTGAGAGGATCTGTCCTGGTCCCAGCATGTAAGTGCAATTACGAAGAAAGTATGACAGCATCTCTACTTCCTTAGGAATTTGTGAAGATTCAGTACAACATCCAAAACTGAGACAAATTTCTATAGATGTGTGGTGGAGAGTATATTTATTGCCTTTATCACAGCCTGGTATGGAAACACCAATGCCCTTGAATGGAAAATCCTTCAAAAAGCAGTGGATATGACCCAGTCCACTATGGGAAAGCCCTCCCCACCATTGAGCACATCTACACGGAGTCTTGATGCAGGAAAGCAGCATCCATCATCAGGGACCCCCCACCACCCAGGTCTTCTCACCGCTGCCAGCAGGAAGAATGTGCAGGAGCTTCAGGACTCTCACCCCTGCTTCAGAAACAGTTACTACCCCTCAACCATCAGACTCTTGAACCAAAGGGGATAACTTCACACAACTTCACTTGTCCTATCGCTGAAATATTCCCATAACCTATGGACTCACTTTCAAGGACACTTCATCACATGTTCTCAATATTTATAGTTTAGTTATTTATTATTATTACTATTATTTATTTCATTTTTGTATTTGCACAGTTTGTTGTTTTCTGCACCCTGGTTGAATGCCCAGTTGACGCGGTCTTTCATTGATTCTATAATGGTTATTATTCGATTGTGGATTTATTGAGTATACCTGCTCGAAAATGAATCTCAGGGTTGTTTGTGGTGAAATATATGTACTTTGATACTTTACTTTGAACTTTGATAGTGGGTAGGCCGGTTCTGATGATGCTGACGGGCAGCTTTGACTACCTGTTGTGGAATCCTGCTGCCCGCCACAGTGCTGTTTCCGTGCCGTGCAGTGATGCAGCATCACTGATTGTCACCACACATTCCATTCTCAGCATAGCATGCTCACCAGAGATGCGGTGACACCCCGAATCAAGCCCCTTTCCCCTCCCTCCCTCCCACCCACTCACACACTCCACTGACCCCAGGAAATAAACACCGTATCATTTCCAAATACCAATTGTACCATTAATGCCATTTATTTCCAAAGCAGTACCATTTATTAAGTGCCAGTCAAAATAGTTTATTGTCAATCTTCAGTATGAGAGTGTAAAGGAGAACAAAATGATTGCTACTCAAGATCTGATGCAGCATAAAAAACACAATAAGCATAAAGAAACAAAAAAATACAATAAATATAAATGCAAAAGCAATCCTACAAAACACAATGTACAGGTAACTGTTACATACAGTACCTAGACTGATTGTGTATCTGTCACGATCCTAACTGAACAGCGGCAAGCATCCAAGTTTCGAACTCCAATTCCCCGGAGTTTGGTAAGCTGCAGCTGTCCCTTTAAGATCCAGACTGCCAATTATAGCCTGCCACATTCCTTCACAGAAAGTCTGTACTTAAAGGCCTTGTGCTACACGCTCAGTATTCAATTGTAGGAGTTCCATTTCTAGTACTACTGTTTGTGGCTTTGCCTTTGGATTTCATTGGTGTCATCTTGTTTAGTCTAGCGTCTGAGCCTACTCTCGACCTCGCTCTGCACTTGGGTTCACCGCTATCCTTAGATCTCTTGTTACAATATCATAGCCGCCATTTTGACATTTGAGCTCAGTTCTCTGGATGCGTAGTCCAGGTTCCTTGTTGGTATGGTACCATAACCTCGCCTGGAGCCAAAATCACAGGTGTACCCTTAAGTTAGTTCTTGATGCTTATTTCCTGGCATAATTTACATATTACTATTTAATTATTTATGGTGCAACTGTAACAAAAATCAATTTTCCCCGGGATCAATAAAGTATGACTATGACTATGACCATACTCTTGACTATTCAGTGATTGGCTATTGTGAACTCCTAATGCTTTTGTCTGTCACCTTTATCTGCTCTCAGCAGTTAATTCTCTGCAAGGCAAAGTACGCTAACAATAACTTCACTTCCATTTCTTTCTAAAATATTTTAGTGCTGGTCTCAGGGTTTGCTCAGGCTTGGTGGCCTTCACAGAAATTTTTCTTTGTAATTGACTTGATCGCAATTGCAGCCACTGTCTGTCTCATATCACGGATGGCAAAGTGACCAAGAGTTGGATACTCGGAAAAGATCTCGACACACATGGGTTTAGTTGGCATCATGTGCAGAATGGCTGCATCTCTCCTTCTTCTTAAGCCCATCACCCCTACTGGGGCCGACAGCAGTTCGCCGGAGTTCTCCGTCCAGGGCTGAAGGTGGATCAGCTCTGTGGCTTCCACTTCCACCACACGACTTCATACATCATCTTATATCCTTCTGCTCCCAGATATGAGGTGCTTGGAGCTTCTGTTGGCATTCTGTAGCTCTGGGCTTTTACAGGATGGGGTTGCTAGCCCCACTCCCAACCATTCACCTTTCACAGCCGGGCTTGGGACTGTCCATGATGTACTGGGTCATCTCCAGAAGGCATGGACTTGATGAGATCAGACATGGGCTGTTACAACCCACTTTTGTTCCATGTTTGTGATCTTACACATATAATTATTAGACTGGTGTTGAGATTTCATATTCAAAGCTCAAAATAAATTTTATTGTCAAAGTACATACCTATCACCAGATACAACCCGCTGTTTCATTTTCTTGAGGGCATACTCAATAAATCTATAGAATAATAACCATAACAGGATCAATGAAAGACCATGTCAACTAGAGTGTTCAGCTAGCATGCAGAAGACAACAAACGGTGCAAATGCAAAAAGTAGAAATAATAATAATAAATAAATAAGCAATAAACATCGCGAACATGAGATGGAGAGTCCTCGGAATTAAGTCCATGGGTAGTGGGAACATTTCAGTGATGAGACAAGTGAAGTTGAGTGAAGTTATCCCTACTAGTTCAAGAGCTTGATGGTTGAGGGGTAATAACTGTTCCTGAACTTGGTGGTGTGAGTCCTGAGGCCCTTTTACCTTCTTCCTGAGGGTAGCAGTGAGAAAAGAGCGTGGCCTGGATGGTGGAGGTCCCTGATGACGTTAGCTGGGAATAAATTCCGGCAAGGTATTTCCAATTTATAAATGCAGTACAGCCACTATAAAATATTCCTGTGTTTCTGCATTATGGAGCCATGTCAAATGACAATAACACTTGTTTGTTAAGGAGGGCACTGTTTGGCTTTGCTGGAATTGGTTCTAACTGAATGTTCAACTCATATTTATTCCTGGAGGAGAATCCTCTGCACTTTCCCTGATAAAATGAGTTGTAAATTCTCAAGAACCAACTTCAAAAGGAAATCAGGAAGCATCCTTTATACAAGGGCATGGGGAAGATCGAAAGGAAATTCTCATCCAAATTTGATTTCAAGCATCATCTTAATCCCAGCAAGTTCACGCGGAACAATTTGTAATTTTATTGGGCCTTTGCTGCAGTGAAAAGTCCCAAGGTGCTTCTTGGAAGGGATTTCCAAATGACATTTGAGACGGAGATTCAAGAATCAAATTTAATTATCACACGTACATCAAAACAACCGATGCACCCAAGGAAGCAGCCCGCAAGTGTCGCCACATGTATGAGGATGTAACATATAAAGGTGTTAGGTCTGCTTGTTTGGACAAGGGGGTGAAGTTTGTGGAGTGTTTACGGGAGGGGAGAGTGGTGGAGTGGCAGACGGGTTTGGGAAGGAATTCTGGGCATTGGCAGTCACAGCTGAGTGATTAAATCAGGGGATGTTGATAAGATACAGAACTGGATGAATAAGGAAGTTATTCAAGAAGGCAGTATCCATCATGAAGAGCTCTCACCATCCAGGATATGCCCTCTTCTCATTCTACTGTCGGGGAGGAGAAACAGGAGCCTAAAGCTCCACACCCAGGCAATGAGTCTAATGAATACCCTGCCGTCATCGGGGTCTCATCACTCAGAACGTTGACTGTTTACCTGTACTGCATTTTGAATTGTATTTTATTAAATGATTTGTGGTAATATTTTGTTTTATGTACTGCGTGTGATATATGTTTTGTGAATGCACCTTAGTCTGGAAGAACATTGTTTTGTTGTGTATATACAGTATGTACAATAAAACTTGAACTAGAACTTAGACTAATATTTTTGGAACAGTTTCAACCCCTCTGCTGTTAGATTTCATGAACTTATAAAATACTTCCTCATTTTCCTCCTTTGCATTATCTATTTACCTGTTTGTTTATTCATCTATCTATCTATCTCTTTATTATTGTAACCTATGATAATTCTTTATCGATTTACTGCTGCCACAAAGCAACAAATTTCATGACATGCGACAGTGATAATGAAACTATTTCTGTGGGTGCAGATGGAGACAGAGTCCCCACATGTCAACTCCCCTTGTTCTTCTGAACGGCGGAGGCTGCAGTTTGAACGAGCCTTTGGCAGTGAGTACAAGCCTTTATAGAGATGTCACACACTGGCCCTACAGTGATCCCACACTCAGTGTTGCCTTCAGCAACAGTTACAACCAGAGCAACACACACAAAATGCTGGAGGAACTCAACAGGTCAGGCAGCATCTATGGCAATGAAAAATGGTCGTTGTTTCAGGCCAAAATCCTTCCTCTGGATTGAGAAGGAAGGGGCAAGACACCAGAATAAAAAGGTGGGAGGAGGAGAAGGAGGAGAGCTGGAAGGTGATAGGTGAAGCCAGGAGGGTGGGAAAGGTCAAGGGTGGGACAAGAAAGAATCTGGTAGGAGATGGACCATAGGACTGTGCGGATTTTATTTATAGCAAGAAATAACATTTTTGCTCTGTAACATTCCGTGCTCTCGATGTAGTGAGGTAGTAGTTCTGTCAAAAAGATGGCAGCTTAGCGGTTAGCACAACACTGTTACACGCCAGTGACCAGTGATCAAGGTTTGACTCTCAGTACTGTCTGTGAGGGGTCTGTACGTTCTCCATGTGACAGTACAACTGTTGAGAACTGCAGGGCAGCGTAGCAGTGAGCATAGCACTGTTACAGCACCAGCGATCAGCTCCCTCCTCTGTCTGTAAGAAGTTTATATATTCTTTCCATTTCTTCCCACATTCCAGAACCGTAGGGGTTAAGGTTACTGAGTTGTGGGTATGCCACGTTGGTGCAGAAATGTGGTGACTCTTGCAGGCTGCCCTGCACACTCCTCGCTGATTTGACCTGATGGAAGTGACACCGGTCGCTGCAAACTCTGATGCTTCGATGTACATGTGACAAATAATGCTCATCTTTTTTTGAACTTCAAGTCTTTGCAGACATGCTTCAGCACTAAAATATTCTGGAGAAAGCCTGTAATTAAAAATCATGCACATATATTGTGCCTCGATTGGGAAAGATGCCCAGGTTTTTGTCCATCTTGCTTGCATTTATTAGGTTTGGGTTGTCTCAGTAGGTTTGTTCCGATCGCAATGAGCAACTGCTGCCTCCTCGGTTCACTACACTGATGTATCACAGGTTGAGAAAGCTGTGAACACCAATTGTCAACACCAGCCGGTCCAACACTATCCAAGCTCTGTTACAGTCATAGAGTCAAAGAGCACTACAGAACAGAAACAGGCCCTTCGTTCTATCTAGTCCATGCTGCAATGTTATTCTGCCTAGTCCCATTGATCCACACCTCCACATCCCTCCCATCCTTGTACTGATCCAAACTTCTCAAATGTTGCATATTGAACCCTCGTCCACCACTTCCACTGTCAACTCGTTCCACACTCTGAGTGAAGGAGATTCCCCTCAGGATCCCCTTGAACATTTCACTTTTCACTCTTAACCTGTGACCTTTGGTACTAGTCTTGCTCAACCTCAGTGGAACAAGTCTGCTTGCGTTTATCTACCCTATCTACCCTATCTACACCCTATCTACACCCCTCTGCAAAAAGATAAACATAGCTTTGAAGCAGGTCCTTCTGCCCATCAAGTTCATGCTGATCAAGATGCTATCCCAAGATAGTCCCATTTTTCAACATTTGGCCTATAACAAGCCTTTCCAATCCAATACCTGTCCAACTGTCTTTTAAAAGTAATTGGACTTGCCTCAACCACTTCTCCTGGCAGCTTATTCCACATACATACCATAAAACCATAAGACTATAAAATATAGAAGCAGAATTACACCATTTGTTCCATCGAGTCTGTTCCACCACTTCATCACGGCTGATCCATGTTCCCTTTCAGCCCCAATCTCCTGCCTTCTCCTCATATCCCTTCATCCCAGACTAATCAAGAATCCATCAACTTCTGCATTAAATACACCCAATGACTTGGCCTCCACAGCTGCCTGAAACAATGAATTCCACAGATTCACCAGTCTCTCTAAAGGAATTCTTCCTCATCTCTCTTCTCAGTGGACACCCCTCTATTCTGAGGTATTGTCCTCTGGTCTTAGACGCCCCCACCATAGGAAACATCTTCTCCACATCCACTCTATTGAAGTCTTTCAACATTTGATGGGTTACAAAGCAGTCACCCCTTATTCTTCTGAATTCTAGTGAGTAGAGGTCCAGAGCCCATACCACTCTCTGAGTTAAATAGTTACCTATCAAGTTTCTATTAAAGTTTTCCCCTCTAATCCTAAACCCATGCCCTCATGTCCTTAATTCTCCCAACCCAGGGGAAAAAGATTGTGCACGTTCACCGTCTGCCTTTCCTGGTTTCAAATATGAACACTTCTCTGAGGTCATCTCTCAGTCTCCTGTTCTCCAAGGAGTAAAGTCCTAGCCTGTCCAATCTCTTGCTATAATTCAGTCCTTCAAGTGGTGGCAGCATCCTCGTAAATCTGTTCTGATTAATAGAGCTAACATGTCAGTTGAAAGACCATCTTCAGAACAAAAGTGTTTCTAAGGAGTCTCACGGTGGCTGAAGAAGCGGAATCAGGTTTAGTATCACTGTCATGTGTTGTGAAATGTGATGTTTTTCAGCAGCAGTACAGAGCAGTACATAAAAATACTATAAATTAAAATAAGTATATAGCCAGTGGCCACTTTATTAGGTACACCTGTATATCAACCTGTTAGTGCAAATTTCTAATCAGCCAGTCATGTGGCAGCAGCTCAATACATAAAAGCATGCAGACATGGTCAAGGGGTTCAGTTGTTCAGACCAAACGTCACAATGGGGAAGAAATGTGATCTAAATGACTTCGACCATGGAATGATTGTTGGTGCCAGATGGGGTGGTGTGAGTATTTCGGAAACTACTGATCTCCTGGGGGTTTCACGTATGAAAGTCTCCAGAGAGTTACAACAGTGGTGTGCAGAAGAGCATCTCTGAATGCACAGCATATCGAGCCTTGAAGAGGATGGGCTACAGCAGCAGAAGACCATGAACATATACTCAGTGGCCACTTTATTAGATATTTCCTGTACCTAATAAAGTGTCCATCGAGTACATATTAAAATGAAATAAATCAGTATTGCAAAAAGAGAGCTAAACTAATGAGACGGTGTTCATGGGTTGGTTCGTTGTCCATTTGGAAATCGCGTCTCACAGGAAGAAGCTGTTTCTAAACCGTTGAATATGTGTCTTCATGCTCCTGTACTTCCTCTCTGATGGTTTAATGAGAAAAGGCCACGTCCTGAGCGATGGGGGTCCTGAACGATAGATGGAAGGCATCGCTTTTTGAAGATGTCCTCGATATAGGCGAAGCTAGTGCCCATGATAGAGCTGAGAGTTCGCAAATTCCTGCTACTGTTTCCGATCCGTCAGTAGAAGTGAAATCACTTGAGTTGAGTATGATGTTCTCCTGAGGGGTCATTCCCTTAATGAAAAGCTGCTGTGCGTGACGTTGTTTAACGTGGGGAGGCCGACGCACAGGCTCCTTGACAGATCAGGGTCAGGGTCCAGTGGCGTGGAGAGCAAGACGACTGGAGACCCTTCACTGCATCAGCTTTCCTCTACCTTCACTGCCAGTGTGATGTGTCATCATCTTCCTCCAGCTCCATCGTCGAGGTCTTGGTTTGAGCTCTCCGTCTGGAATCTCTTTCTTGTCCCTACCGCCAAGGGTGCCCTTGCCAGGATGCCAGTTGGCATCGCCCTCGGAATCGCAGGTGCTCGCACGCCTCTTCACCACGACAAGGTGGCAATCCTCGGCTCGGTTCCCGCGCAATGTCCCTCCATACCAGCCGGTGATGGCGATCTTGCATTAGTGAGACAATCTCATGGTTGAAGTGGCAGTGTCTGACTATTCACAGTGAAACGTACATTCTGGACAGTCCTTTGCCTTTATATCGTACGTGTGTCCTTACCGCATGCGACAGGTGTCATTCAAACTTTCATTCCAAGAGATTAATGTCAGACACAACTAATGACTTAAGACAAGTAGCTGAGGTTCAGTCTCGTCTCAACAAAAAGCATGTAACACGCGCTCGGTTGAGGTAGCAATTCGTACTCTATGTAAACATCAAGTTTAATTTCACACAACAAAACCCCGGAGCAGACAGGGCAGTGATAATTTGGTCAACGATTCTCTTGCTGAAAATTTACCAAGTACATAAAGGTACTGGAAAGAATAACACGAACGACTTTCTTGACCCTCAGGAATGCAGGTCCGGCACCTTGAAGCGAATGAAGGTCGCCATCGTCGGGCCGGGCTGCAAGCCTTATTAAGGGGGTCGATGCCCGAGAGCGGCAAACGAACCGGTGATCGGCCTCACTACTCCGTGGCAGCCAAGATTTTCCCCTCCCCGCCTCCCACCTGAGCCCATCCCGTCTGCCTGTGTTTGAACCGCCTCCCTCTCTTCTTGCTACTACCATCAGGCGGGAGATACAGGAGGAGTCTTGGGTCCAAAGCTTAAAGGCTCAGGAACAGTTGTTGCCCTACCAGAGTCGGGTACCTGGACTGGCGTGGATTGCTTCACTCACCCCAGCGCTGAACGGACTGGCTTTCAGACACTCTGCAGCTCACCGTTCACTATTAATTGTGTGCATTTTTATTAATTGCACAAGTTGTCCTCTTTTGCACATTGGATGTTTGTTATGAGTGTTAGTTTTACATGGATCCTATTGTATTTCTTTGTTTTACTATGGGGGCCTGAAGCAAAATGAATCTCAAAGTTGTATCCATACTTTGATAAATTTAATTTGAACTTTGAACAAATTTTGCTGGTCCTTATGAAGAATGCCCATAGTTTCACTTCTAATGAACTGAATATGTCTATTCAGATAGAAATAAAAGCTTTGGTAAAATAAAATTAAATTTGAGGCTGGGTTGGCCAGCCCAGTTGGCACATCTATTCCTCTGATATCGACACTTTAAAGGTTCAGAAAAGCTCTTGACACAATAGCCTTAATTGTAATTCAAGTACTTGTGATATTTTGGTAACAATTACTATTGATTTTACAATTTGTTTACAGAGATGTTGTTTTATTACTAATATATTTAATGTACAAATCAATAAGAACACTTGTTTGGCTCACTCCCTAGAAGGTAATAAAATCAAATATCTCAAGAGTAAAATGTTATCTGATCCATAAATGGAAGAAGCAGATGTTTAATGTAATACTTAAAGACCATGAAGCATTCTTGGCAGGGGACTATATTCATGCCAATAATGACAAAACTTACAGAATGTACAGACAGGAAAAATTTAAACTGCAATTTACAGCCGAAATTACTAAAGATTTATTTATTTGAGATGACTGGGAGCTATGAGCAATACATTCCATTTAAAACCTCTTTATTTTTTCTCAGCCCCAGGGCTTAGCACATCACTTTTCACCCGCAACCATAATTCTCAGCCAAACAACCCTCGGATTCCTCCGATTTATTGTTGTGTGAATGTGCTTCATTGCATATGGTGATCTTACTTTTTTTAAAAAAAAGTATTCACTCTGGAATTCACTTTGTGAAGTGGGAAAATTTGGCACAACGGAACTAGACTGAGTGGCCACTTTACTTGGCACCTCCTGCACCTAATAAAGAGACCACTAAGTGTATTCTCATGGTTTCCCACCGCTGTAGCTGACCCACTTCAAGCTCAATGGGTTCAAAGATGCTCTTCTGCACACCACTGTTGTAACGTGTAATGATTTGAGTTACTGCCACCTTCCTGTCAGCTTGAACCAGTCTGGCTACTCTCCTCTGATTAATAAGGGGTTTTCGTCCACAGGACTGCCACTCAATGGATGTTTTTTTTAAATTTTCACACCATTCTCTGTAAACTTGAGAGACTGTTGTGTGTGAAAATCCGAGCAGGTCGGCCGTATCTGAGATACTCAAACTACCCTATCTGGCACCAACAATCATTCCATGGTCAAAGTCACTTAGATCACATTTCTTCCCCGTTCTGATGTTTGGTCTGAACAACACTGAACCTCTTGACCATGTCTGCATGCTTTTGTGCATTGAGCCGCTGCCACATGATTGGCTGATTAGATATTTGCATTAATGAGCAGGAATACAGGTCTACCTAATAAGGTAGCCACTGAGGATATCTTTTCACTTGTGGGAATGATGACTAGGAGCCTCTGTCTGTGCTGTTTTTCTCAGTCTCCCATCTGTTCCCTGAAGTTGGTTGAGGGAAAATCAGATGTTTCCCCTGAACCTTTTAAGTGAAGGTATGTGACAAGAAGAAAAAGAAAATCAGATGGGAAATGTTTCATAATTTCAGCTAGATGTGCCAAGACTTTAACCCCATCCAGATCAGAAAGTTCCCGTACTTTTCCAAAGAAGATTAATACAAAACTTCTCAAAAACATTTCACCACAGAACTTCCCAAAAAGGCTTACTGGTCAGTGAAGTGTTTTTGAAGTGTAGTGATTGTTTCACTGTGATTAGATTGGATTATCTTTATTTGTCACATGGTGCTGCGGTAGTGTAGTGGTTTGCATGACGCTATTACAGTAGGAGTTCGGAGTTGAATTCCGGCGTGCTCTATAAGGAAGTTTGTACATCTTTCCAATTTGCGCGTGGGTTTCCTCCGGGTGCTCTGGTTTCCTCCCACGGTCCAAAGACGTACCAGTTGGCCGGTGAGTTGATCATTGTAAATGGTCCTGTGATTAGGCTAAGGTTAAAAAGGGGGGCTGTTGGGCAGCATGTTTCGGTGGACCAGAAGGGCCTGTTCTGTGCTGTATCTCTGAAAAAAATAAATACAACACTTTGGCGCAGAACGTCCCAAAAGTGTTTAATGGTCAAAGAAGTGATTTTGAAGTGCCATGACTATTGCATTGTAAAATTAGATTAGATTAGGTTTATTTGTCACGCACACATTGAAACATACAGTGAAATATGCCGTGTGCCTCAGCAACCAAAACAATATGGGTATGTATTGGGGGCAGCCCGTAAGAGTAGCCACGCTTCTGGCGCCAACATAACATGCTTACAATTTACTCACCGGAATAACTCACACACTGTACTGGAGAAACTCAGCAGGTCAGGCAGCATCCACGGACAGGAATAAAGAGTCAACGATTCTGGTCAAAACCTTTCATTAGTTGATTCTTCATTCCTTTCCATTGATGTTGCTTGGTCTCCTGAGTCGCTGCAACATTTTGCGTGTGTTACTCTGATTTCCAGCATTTGTAGAATCTCTTGTGTTTATAACCTATTAACCCGAATGTCTTTGGAATGTGTGAGGATACCAGAGCACCCAGAGGAAACCCATAGATTCACGAGGAGAACGTACAAACTCCTTACAGACATGGGCGGGAATTGAACCCTGACCACTGGCACTGTAAAGCAATGTGCTCACCATTACGCTGATATGCCGCCTGCAAGAGCCTGGGCTCACAGAATAATGAATACATACGACCAGGGTAACAGTAACACAGTAGCAGAGTTTCTGCCTCACAACTTCAGAGGCCTGGCTTCAGTCCTGATCTCCAATGCTGTCTGTGCTGAGTTCGCATGCTCTTCCAATGATGCATGTGAGGCTTTCTCCTGGGTGCTCCTATTTCCTCCAAGATCCCAGAGGCAATCAAGTTGACTACAGAAATGTGTAAAATCGTGGAAGAGTCATAGCACAGAGGCAGGGTCTTTGGCCCATCTAGTCCATGCTGATCTCCGTCTGCCTCGCCCCATCAACCTGCACCCGAGCCATCCCTCTCCATGTCCCTCCCATCCATGTAGCTATCCACTTTCTCTAAAATGTTGAAATTGAATTTGCGTCCACCACTTCCATTGGCGACTCATTCCACCCTCTGAGTGAAGAAATCCCCCCTCACGTTCTCCTTAACTATTTCACCTTTCACCCTTAGCCCATGATGTCTAATTCTAGTTGCATCCAGCCTCAGTGGAAAAAGCCTGCTTGCATTGACCCTGTTTATACCCCTCATAAGGATATGTAGAGTGTAAATATTTTAGGGTAGGATTAGAGTAAAATTGTCAGCATGGACTAAGTGTAGTAATAAAAATAAAGCAATGTTACTTATAAATATTACATTGCCTTGGCTAGAGTGTATTGGCTATATGACGAGGCTGGACAAACTTGGATTATTTTCATAGAAAGGAATAGCACAGTACAGGCCTTTTGGCCCGCATTGTTCTGTCAACCTGTATTAACCTACTCCACAAATCAATCTAATGCTTTCCTGTTACAGAATATTTGAGTAATTATATATATAATATATCATTTGATGAAGCATTCTTGCTCGTTTGAATGGTTCATTGCAGGTTATATATATAAATACGTGAACTGCATATGTCATCACATTACCACATGATACATGCGCGCCTTGGTTAATGTAAACGTGAAGTTAGGCTCACATTTCAGACTCCCGTGCCTTCCTTTGAATTAGTTTAGTGCTTTAAAGACATAACTCAACCATAGCACTCCATTTTTCCTGCAACCACGTTCTTAACTAAGAGTCTCTTAGATGTCCCTATTGTACCAGCCCCTGCCACCCGACTGCATGTGTCCCTGCTTACAAGCTCCCTGGGTAAAGGTGTCTGCATTACTGGAACCTCAGTGTCTAAATAAAGCTCAGCCTGCTGTCAGGGTCTCTGGAGCGTGCAACTGAAAGGCAATTCCTGTGGCAAAGTCCGAGAGTTCCAGGCTGCATCTAGTCTCGGGTCTAATATTTCCCTGACTGCTCTGAACTGATTTGTGAACTCCTCATCCAACATTTAACCTTTTGCTTTGAGGTTCAAGAAGTTCAAAGTTAATTTATTATCAAAGTACACATATGTCACCATATACAAGCTGAGATTCATTGTCTTGTGGGCATACACAGTAAATCCAAGAAACACAAGAGAATCAAGGATAGACCTCACCCGACAGGATGGAAGACAACCAATTTGTAAAAGATAACAAACTGTGCGAATACAAAAGAGAAGAAAAAAATAATAACAAACAATAAATATTCAGAACATGAGATGAAGAGTCCTTGAAAGTGAGTCCATAGGTTGTGGGAGCTGTCCAGTGACGGGATGAGTGAAGTTATCCTCTCTGGTTCAACAACCTGATAGTTGAGAGGCAATATCTGTCCTTGAACCTGAACCTTTTGGAACCAGGTAAAACCATTCATGTAAACCTCACGTGGAAGTGGGCAGCAGACAGCAACAGTATGTAGTAAACATAATGATCATCATTCACACAGATTATTAGTTTTTAAGTTTTATTTAGAGATACAGCTCAGAACAGACCCTTCTGGCCCACCGAGCCGCATCACCCAGTAACGCAGCTCTCTGATCCTAGCCTAATCACAGTACAGTTCACAATGACCAATTAGCCTACTAGCCGGTGCATCTTTGGACTGTGGGAGGAAACTGGGGCACCCGGAGGAAACTTACAGAAACAATGTACGAACTCTTTACAGAAGATGCTGGAATTGAACCCCCAACTCCAATGCGCTGGGCTGTAATAGCATCACGCTAACGGCTATGCTACCGTTATTCCGGTGAATGTATAACATTGGCATTGGCTTACTACTGTCACATAGACACAGTTATATATGCCATCCATACACATCACTTTAAAACATAAGTACATTGAGGTAGTACAGTGTATTTTTAAATGCATGTGATAAGGAAGTGGGTGAACGGAATGGAGGATTGAGAGAAATGTTAGTTGATATTGCAGTCACAGCAGCCATGATCTTGGTGAACTGTGATACAGGCTCAAGGGGCTGAGTGGCTTGGTCCCAATGTGCAGGTACATATAATACATATTTATATGTGTATATCAACAACAAACACAAATTACTGGAGGAAATTAGTACATACAACATATAATATCACAGCACAGCACAGACGCTCTGGCTCATGAAGATGTTCTGCCCTTTTAACCAACTCTAAGGTCAATCTAACCTTTCTCTCCTACAAAGCCTTTGATATTTCTTTTATCCATTTGCCCTTTTAAGAGTCTTTTAAATGTCCCTAATGTATCTGTCTCTACCACCACACCGAGCAGGGTGTTCTACACACTTTCCACTCTCTGTGTAAAGACCTCACCTCTGACACCCCCACTATACTTTCCTCCAGTCGCCATAAAATTATGCCCCCTTGTATTGGCCATTTTCGCCCTGGGAAAGAGTCTCTGACTGTCGACTCGATCTATGCCTCTGATTACCTCAGGAACTCAGCAGTTCAGGTAGCTTCTATGGAACGGAATAAACAGTCGACAATTGGGGCCGAGACCTTTCATCAGGGAGGGAAAGGAAGGAGGAAGAAGCCAGAATAAGAAAGTGGGGGAGGGGGAAGGGGGAGGAGTACAAGCTGTCAGGTGACAAATGAAACCGGGTGGGGGGAGAGTAGGTGGGTGGGAGAAAAGGGGGGTTTGAAGTGAGAAGCTAGGGGCCGATGGGTGAGAGAGGTAAAGGTGAGAGGGGAGGGGACCATGGGAGAAAGGGAAGGAGGAGTGGCACTGGTGGGAGGTGAGGAGAAGAGAAGGAGCAAGAGGGGATCCAGAATGGGGAATGGGAGAAGGGAGAAGGTGGGGTTGGAGGAGTGTTTACCAGAAGGGCCCTGGAATTCACTGTGTAAGAGTGTTGGAGGGAGACACCCTCATCAGACGAGCAATGGAAAAGCTGTAATCTACAGGGCCAAAGTTCTGCCATTCAACTCATCTTTGCTTGGACATAGGCAGTATATTTTCTATAAATGATGCATATGTATAGTTTATGTGTATAAATCTACATAAATTATTTTTATATGCATATATGTGTGCGCATTTTATGGATCTACATGATATAAAATTATTTTATGTGTACATACTCTTTATATTTGAATATGTGTTTTCTCAGTGGGGATGGCCTAACCAGTGAGTACGAATCTATCTTCCTTAGCACCTGACAGTGAGTACCACAAAGCAGGATCTAATAAAATCCCCAGCAAATTCAGGCTTTACTTTATTTTCACTGCAGCTTAAACATTCCTTTCAGCCCTTTGACATACAAAAGAAGTAGTGAGCTCTTACTATTAAAGGGTTGATGTTAAAGATAAAACGGAAGTGGCTGCTTATTCTTGTGTTGGTTTAGCTGTAGCATTTTTCCAACATACTTAAAGTTTGATCTTTTAAAACTTAGCCTGAATATGCACTCAGTGCCACTATATTAGGTACACCTGTACACCTGCTCGTTAATGCAAATATCTAATCAGCCAATCAGGTGGCAGCAACTCAATGCATAAGAGCATGCAGACATGGTCAAGAGGTTCAGTTGCTGTTCAGGCCAAACATCAGAATGGGGAAGAAATGTGAACTAAGTGACTTTGACCGTGGAAGAATTGTTGGTGCCAGACGGGGTGAAACATAGAGAAACATAGAAACATAGAAAACCTACAGCACAATACAGGTCCTTCGGCCCACAAAGCTGTGCCAAACATGTCCCTACCTTAGAAATTACTAGGCTTACCTATAGCCCTCTATTTTTCTAAGTTCCATGTACCTATCCAAAGGTCTCTTAAAAGACCCTATCGTATCCACCTCCACCACTGTTGCCGGCAGCCCATTCCACGCACTCACCACTCTCAGAATAAAAAGCTTACCCCTGACATCTCCTCTGTACCTACTCCCCAGCACCTTAAACCTGTGTCCTCTTGTGGCAACCATTTCAGCCCTGGGAAAAAGCTTCCGACTATCCACACGATCAAAGCCTCTCATCAACTTATACACATCTATCAGGTCACCTCTCATCCTCCGTCACTCCGAGGAGAAAAGGCTGAGTTCACGCAACCTATTCTCATAAGGCATGCTCCCCAATCCAGGCAACATCCTTGTAAATCTTCTCTGCACCCTTTCTATGGCTTCCACATCCTTCCTGTAATGAGGCGACCAGAACTGAGCACAGTACTCCAAGTGGGGTCTGACCATGGTCCCATATAGCTGCAACATTACCTCTCGGCTCCTAAATTCAATTCCACGATTGATGAAGGCCAATACACTGTATGCTTTCTTAACCACAAGGTCAACCTGCGCAGCTGCTTTGAGAGTCCTATGGACTCAGACCCCAAGATCCTTCAGATCCTCCACACTGCCAAAAGTCTTACCATTAATACTATATTCTGCCATCATATTTGACTTACCAAAATGGACCACTTCACACTTAACTGGGTTGAACTTCATCTGCCACTTCTCAGCCCAGTTTTGCATCCTATCAATGTCCCGCTGTAACCTCTGACAGCCCTCCACACTATCCACAACACCTCCAACCTTTGTGTCATCAGAAAACTTACTAATCCATCCCTCCACTTCCTCATCCAGGTCATTTATAAAAATCATGAAGAACAGATCCCTGAGGCACGCCACTGGTGACTGACCTCCATGCAGAATATGACCCCGTCTACAACCACTCTTTGCCTTCCGTGGGCAAGCCAGTTCTGGATCCACAAAGCAATGTCCCTTTGGATCCCATGCCTCCTTACTTCCTCAGTAAGCCTTGCATGGGTACCTTATGAAATGCCTTGCTGAAATCCATATACACTACATCTACTGCTCTTCCTTCATCAATGTGTTTAGTCACAGCCTCAAAAAATTCAATCAGGCTCGTAAGGCACGACCTGCCCTTGACAAAGCCATGCTGACTATCCCTAATCATATTGTGGTGCTTTGAGTATCTCAGAAACTGCCGATCTCCTGGGATCTTCATGCACAACAGTCCCCAGAATTTACAAACAGTAGTGTGACAAACAAACATGTCCAGTGAGCCGCAGTTCTGTCGGTGAAAACACCTTGTTAATGAGAGAGGTCAGAGGAGAATGGCCAGACTGGTTCAAGCTGACAGGAAGGTGACAGTAACTCAAGTAGCCACACATTACAACAGTGGTGTGCAGAAGAGCATCTCTGAAGTGATCGGGCTACAGCAGCAGAAGATCACGAACATACACTCAGTGGCCATTCTATTAGGTGCAGGAAGTAACCAATAAGATGGTCACTGAGTGTACAACAAACTTCCATTGCACTGCACCAGATTCAGAACACTAGTTTACATTATTTCCATGTCTTTCTGTTTACCAGAAAGGAAGCATATCACTGGGACTGAAATCATGGCCAGATCACCCCTGTGGAACTAATAACATTATCTGCTTTAAAAAATATTTTTCTGAAGAATTTTGGTAGATAAAGTCCTTCTGTTGCCAACCACTTGATTTACTTATTTTTATAAAGATCTACATCAATGTATTTTAATTTAGTTGGAATGTTGCCCAAGTCCCAGATAAACTATTCAGATTAAAGCTCAAATAAAAGGAACTTTTGGTTAAAAATGATTGAACACAACCCTCTATGTGTTCCAACTGATGGCGTGTTTCTTGATTTGTCATAAATAAGATGCTTAATGGAGGTTAGAGAACACACCCCCAGTAAAGTGATGTGTTTAAAAATGCTTTGATCTTGTGGGGTTCTTTTTTAAGCAGTATTCCATTGAAATCAAACCCGCATCCATCACTTCTTCTGGCAGCATGTTCCACACTCACACCACCCTCTGAGTGAAAAAGCTCCCCCTTATTATCCCCTTAAATATTTCACCCTTCACACTTAATGCATGACCTTTAGTTCTAGAGTCACCCAACTTCAGTGGAAAAAGCCTGCTTGTACTTATCCAATCTATACCTTTCATAATTTTGTACACCTCTGTCAAATCTCCTCTCGTTCTCCTACTCTCCAGGGAATCAAGTCCTAGCCTGTTCAATCTTTCCCATAACTCAGGTCATCAAGCCCCAGCAACATCCTTGTAAATTTTCTCTGTACTTTTTCAATCTTATTGATATCTTTCCTCTAGGTAGGTGTCCAGACCTACTCACAATACTCCAAATGTGGCCTCATCAATATCTTGTACTTCAACATAACATCCCAACTCCTGTACTCAGTACTTTGATTTATGAAGGCCAGTGCGCCGAAAGCACTCTTTACAATCCTATCTACCAGTGATGACACTTTCAAGGAATTATAGATCTGTAATAAATATATATACTGTATATAAGGATGGCGTGGTGGAGATACGCCCCTACCAAAGGAGATGTAAGGCATTTTTTCCCTCTGCTAGCCTGCAGGTCGCCTGTGGGCAAAGTGTGGCACCTGCTTAGCCCCCCCCCCCCACAGATCAGGGTCACGTGAAGCCATGGGGGCAGGTGGTAGATGGTCGGATGAGCAGCTGGTGCATATCACAAAGTCCTGGTTATGTGACCACTGACGCCAGGCAGACAATCTCTGAAGAGTATTGATAATGGCTGGGGTCTCCCATCTTGTAAAGTCACTGCCCAGAAGAGGGCAATGACAAACCACTTCTGTGGAAAAATTGACCAAGAATAATCATGGTCATGGGAAGACCATGATTGCCCATGTCACATGACACGACACGTGATGATGATGATGATACTGTATATATCAAATTAGAAGCAAAAACAGTAAAATAAGTATATGTAAAAGTTTTATAAGTGAAATTTGCATTTGAAAACCAGAGCAGTCGCCAACATTTTAAATTCACTGCCGGCCTGTAAAGTCATTGAAACCAATACTAGGGTAATTGGCAGAACTTCCTTTCTGTTTTCAGAATTATTCCTTTATGAATCAGAATCAGATTTATTATCAGTGATGTAGATGAAATGAAATTTGCTTTGCAGCAACTCAGTGCAAAGACATAAAATCACTACAAATCATAAAATTAAATAGTACAAATAAAATAAACAGTGAGGTTGTGTTTATGGGTTCATGGACTATTCAGAAATCTGATGGCAGAAGGGAAAAAGCTGTTCCTAAAATGTTGAGTGCGTGTCTTCAGGCTCCTGTACCTCCGCTCTGATGGTAGGATTGAGAAGAGGGCATGTCCTCAATGGTGAGGGTCCTTAATGATGGATTCCACTGTGTTGAGGCACCATCTATTGAAGTCCTCAGTGGTGGGGAGGGTATGCTCATGATGGAGCCAACTGAGCCTATCACCCTCTGCAGCCACTTGCAATCCTGTGTGTTGGAGCCGTCATACTTGTAACTGGTCAGAATGCTCTCTGCTCTACATCTACAGAAGTTTGTGAGAGACTTTGTGTCAGGATGTGCATTGGCAATATTGGAACCCAAGTGCAGAGTAAAGGCAGACTCTGCTGTGGAGACGGTGAAAGAGTTTACTTAATTCCAAAAGAACTTGGGTGGCTCAGCTGAGTGACACTGCAAGAAGTAACATTCTCAAAACTAAGACCCCGCGATTAGTGGTAATCAGGCATCCACTTAAATAATCCACATAACACAGAATCCCTGGACCTATCAAAATAAACTTAACAAACTTAAACAGAAAGCAGCAGGAGACCGCATTACAAAGAGCGAGTCATTCAAAAAAAACACAAGGAACTCTAAATGATTAATGACTGCCATTAAACTACAATTAACCAATTCAGATGCTCTAAGAACCTCAGATCCCAATGCCCCCGGTGCTCCACACAGGCCCGAAGAGCTCATCACACTTTGGTGACAAATCGAATTTTCTCAATCTCCTAACAAAGTAGAGCTGCTGGTGTTCCTTCTGATTGCATCAATGTGCTGGGATTGATCCTCTGAGATGCTGATGTCCTGGAACATGACACGGCTTGCTCCCACTGGCTTCTGTTAATGGTTAGCTTTATTTGTCACATGTACATCGGAACTTTGAAGCATACAGTGAAATGAGTCATTTGTGTTAAATCAAGTCAGTGAAGGTTGTGCTGGGCAGCCTGCAGGTGTTGCCATGTTTTTGGTGTCAACATAGCGTACTGACCCTAACTGTTACGTCTTTGGAATTCTGGAGGAAACCAGAACACTCGGAAGAAACCCATGAGGTCACAGGGAGAATGTACAAAGTCCTTACGGACAGCAGCAGTAGAAATTGAACTTTGATATTATAGCTGGTGTTGTAAAGCCTTATGCTAACCACAGTAATACTCCTCTGCTCCTGCCAAAGGTGTTTGAATTTTAAGATTATATAAACCCCTTAAATATGGCATAAAATAGGTATAACATATATAGAAATCTCTATGGGAATTTTAAAGTTCAAAAATTCACAGTTCAAAGTAAATTTATTATCAAAGTACGCATATGTCACCATATAGAACACTGAGATTTATTTTCTTGCCAGCATACTCAATAAACCCATAATAGAATAATTACCATAAGAGGTTATTGTTATGGCACCACTCAGCCAAGTTTTGAATCTCCCTCCTATAGGCTGATTCGTCACCACCTTGATTCAGCTTACGTCAGTGGTATCATCAGCAAACTTGAACATTGGAGCTGTGCGTAGCCACACAGTCAGGACTGTAAAGTGAGCAGGACAGGGGGATAAGCTCACAGCCTTGTGGTGCACCTGTGCTGGTGGAGACCATGGAGGAGATGTTGTCAATCCAAACTGACTGGGATCTACAATTACAGAAATCGAGGACTCATTTGCACAGGAGGTATTGAGGCCAACGTCTTGGAGCTTGCTGATTAATTTTAATTAGTTTTAGTCTCCATCTCTGGGAAAAAAAGCAGGAAGCTGCAAATTCTGGCATTAAAATGGTGATTTCAGTGAAAAGGAACTCTCATAGAGTAGTGCACACAAAATGTTGGATGAACCCAGCAGGTCAGGCAGCATCTATGGAGAGGAATAAACAGTCGACGTTTCAGGCTGAGACCCTTCATCAGTACAGGAAAGGAAGGGGAAAGAAGCCAGGATAAGAGGGTGGGGTGGGGTGATGAAGTGAGAAGCTGGGAGGTGGTAATTGGAAGAGCTAAAAGGCTGAAGAAGGAATTTGATAGGAGGGGAGAGTGGATCATGGGAGAAAGGGCAAGAGGAGGGGACCCAGGGTGAGGTTATGGGCAAGTGAGGAGAAGGGGTGGGGGGAGAGAATTCATTGTTCATGCCATCAGGTTGGAGGCTTTCCAGACAGAATACGAAGTGTTGCTTCTCCATCCTGAGAGTGACCTCATTGTGGCGGTAAAGGAGGTCATGGACTGACGTGTCAGAATGGGAAAGGGGAATTGGATATAAAATGATCGACTACCAGGAAAACCTGTCTGTTGCAGATGGAGCGAAGGTAAAATAACCTCACTCTAAACCCAGAGAGACAGGAGTGATGAATGTAATAGGTGCTGACTACAAAGCATTGCATTTGGTTTAGATTCTATAATGTTCAGTTCTGTTCTATTTACCTTCCTTGTAGAGCCAAATGGATTTAAACAGGCAGACAGTCACTGGTTTGCTACTGATTGATTATTTACACACTTTGCTATTCCATTGTTCCACTCGTGGGTGATTAAACAGCTCTGTGCCGTTTATAGAAAGAGTTCTCTGCCACATTTTACAAGGCGTTGGTTTTGATTCCTGTCTATTTAATTCAATGAGATCACCAAAGTTCAAAGTACATTTTGTATCAAAGTACATATATCTCACCATACTCAACCGTGAATTTGGTTTCTTGTGGGTACACTCAGTAAATCCAAGAACCATAATCGAATCAATGAAAGATCAACAGGATAGACAAAAAAAAACAATGTACAAAGACAACAAACTGTGTGAATACAAAAAAGAAAATAATAATACTAAACAAATAAGAAATAAATATTGAGAGCACGAGATGAAGAGTCCTTGAAAATGAGTCCATGGGTTGTGGGAACATTTCAATGATGGGGCAAGTGAAGTTGAGTGAAGTTATCCCCTCTGGTTAAAGAGCCTGAATGATGGTTGGGAAGTAATAACTGTTCCTGAACCTGAAGGTGTGAGTCCTGAGGACCTTGTACCTTCTTCCTGATGGCAACAGTATGAGGCGAGCAGAACCCAGATGGTGGGGGTCCCCGATGATGGATGCTGCTTTCTTGCGACAAAGCTCCATGTAGATGTGCCCAATGGTGGGGAGGGCTTTAACCCTCTTGTACTAAGACATATCCATTACATTTTTTGTAGGGTTTTCTGTTCAATGGCATTGGTATTTCCATACCAGACCACGTTGCAACCAGATTATCATCATCATGTGCCATGTCGTATGATGCAGGCAATCATGATATTTGACCATGGTCATTCTTGGCAAATTTTCTACAGAAGTGGTTTGCCGTTGCCTTCTCCTGGGCAGAATCTTCACAAGATGGGTGACCGCAGCCATTATCGAGACTCTTCGGAGATTGTCAGATAACCAGGACTTGTGATATGCACCAGCTGCTCATACGATCATCTATCACCTGCCCCCATGGCTTCATGTGACCCTGATCCAGTGGGGGGGGGGAGGCTAAGCAGGTGCTACACCGTGCCCAAGGGTGACATGCAGGCTAGTGGAGGGAAGCAATGCCTTACATCTCCTTTGGAAGAGACGTATCTTCACCCCGCCACCCCAACCAGATCATATGGGTGGTGTTGCAGTCTAGTGCAGAGTTGTTGCACAATAAGGCTCCCCTGAGTGTTGCAAAGGGGTCATTACCAAGGCAAACAGTGAACAGTTTGCAACCCTCTTTACACTTCATTTAATTGCCATCAAATAGCCACATTTTCTTAGTGCTTATATTGGACCATGGCCCTTTATTAGGTACACCTGTACACCTACTTGTTAATGCAAGTATCTAATCAGCCAATCATATGGCAGCAGCTCAATGCATAAAAGCATGGAGACATGGACAAGAGGTTCAGTTGTTGTTCAGGCCAAACATCAGATTGGAGAAGAAATATGACTTTGACCATGTTGGTGACATATGGGGTGGTTTGAGTATCTCAGAAATTGCTGATTACACAACAACTTCTAGAGTTTACAGAGAATTGTGCAAAAAACAAAAACAAAAAAAAAAATCCAGTGAGCAGCAGTTCTGTGGGCAAAAATGCCTTGTTAATGAGAGAGGTCAGAGGAGAATGGTCAGACTGATTCTAGCTGACAGGAAGGCGACAGTAACTCAAATAACCACACGTTACAACAGTGGCGTGCAGAAGAGCATCTCTGCACGCACAACACATCGAACACTGAAGTAGATGGGCTACAACAGCAGAAGACCACAAATAAACACTCAGTGGCCACTTTATTAGGTACAGGAGGCACCTAATAAGGTGGTCACTGAATGTGGAAACAGAATTAGGCCAATCGGCCCATTGAGTCTGCTCTGCCATTCCACCATGGTTGATTTATTATCCCACTCAACCCCATTCTTCTACCTTCTCCCCATAAACTTTGTCACCCTCACTAATCAAGAACCTATCAACCTCTGTTTTAACTATGCCACAGTCATCTGTGGCAATGAATTCCACAGACTAACCACCCTCTGGCTACAAAATATTCTCCCTCATCCCTGTTCTGAAGGGACGTCCTTTTATTTTGAGGCTGTGCCCTCTGGTTCCAGAGTGTTCCTCTGGGGTCAAAGTGCAAAAACATACAGATGCATTCAAGATAGCGAGAAAGAAAAAAAAAGAGCATTGTCATGTACGAAAACACATTTTTAGTCCAAGACCCTGAGCAACTAGTCCCACAAATTGATGGTTTCTGGCTGTCCAGCCTATGATTTCACCAATCCAACACTGGAAGGCAGCACTGATGGGAGAGGCCACCTGCAAACGAGCACAGACGCCGCACTACACCGCCTCTGGCGTCTTCTCACCTGGATTACAGCGGCAGGCAAGCCCGTGGATCTAGGCCTAATCCTCACTACAACTGAGGCGACGCCGCTGCCTCGTCACCTGTCATCCAGCAAGCGAGGAAAACAGGCCCGTGGCAATCAATGTCCAACAGGGTCTTAAGATCGCAAAAGAAATGTCTGAGACAGTCGCTCGCGGTTTCACTGCACTCTGCCTCCATGCACCAACTCTGGTGCTTTCAAGTAGCAGGCAGCAGCATGGTCTGCACTCAGGTCAATGCCTCTGACCCCAGTCTGACTCCTCCCGCGGTCCGCTGGCCAGAATCTCCTCCTGCATCTGCCGGCTGGTTACTCTGAACAATGAGCAGCTCACTGATGTACCCAAAGCTATTGTATAGTTTTATGATTTAAAAAAAACACATTTAACAAAGAAAACAAAACCTTTGGTTGGCCCCCGAGGGGCCACTGTGTCTACATGCACTGTCATCTTACCAGAAGTACCTGCCTAGAACCATCAAACACTCCTCGTACATTAACCCTTTCATTCCTCAGATAATTCTCATCACCTCCTTTGGACCCTCTCCAATACCAGAAGTACCTTTCTTAGACAAGGGACCCAAAACTGCTCTTAATATTCCAAGTTCTTTGATAATGTTGCTCTTCTGGTTTAAGATGGCTCTGGTGATGCCCAGCGACTACTTATTGGCAGCAAAAAGTAAAGCAAAGAACACTACTAAACACCCTATTAATAATGATCAACGCTAGGTAAGCAGAGACAGAGGCGGAGTGCAGGGAAGGCATGGTCGAGGCGAGTGAAGGCAGAGGTAGAGTCAAGTGTAGGGTCAAGGCAAGTGAAGGCAGAGGTAGGATCGAGGCAAGTGAAGGAAGAGGTAGAGTCGAGGCAAGTGAAGGCAGAGGTAGAGTCGAGGCAAGTGTAGGGTCGAGGCAAGTGTAGAGTCGAGGCAAGTGAAGGCAGAGGTAGAGTCGAGGCAAGTGTAGAGTCGAGGCAAGTGTAGGGTCGAGGCAAGTGTAGAGTCGAGGCAAGTGAAGGTAGAGGTAGGGTCGAGGCAAGTGAAGGCAGAGGTAGGGTCGAGGCAAGTGTAGAGTCGAGGCAAGTGAAGGCAGAGGTAGGGTCGAGGCAAGTGAAGGCAGAGGTAGGGTCGAGGCAAGTGTAGAGTCGAGGTAAGTGAAGGCAGAGGTAGGGTCGAGGCAAGTGTAGAGTCGAGGTAAGTGAAGGCAGAGGTGGTCGAGGCAAGTGTAGGGTCGAGGCAAGTGTAGAGTCGAGGTAAGTGAAGGCAGAGGTGGTCGAGGCAAGTGTAGGGTCGAGGCAAGTGTAGGGTCGAGGCAAGTGAAGGCAGAGGTGGTCGAGGCAAGTGTAGGGTCGAGGCAAGTGTAGAGTCGAGGTAAGTGAAGGCAGAGGTGGTCGAGGCAAGTGTAGGGTCGAGGCAAGTGAAGGCAGAGGTGGTCGAGGCAAGTGTAGGGTCGAGGCAAGTGAAGGAAGAGGTGGTCGAGGCAGAGCTGTGGTGTCCCTGAGAGTGAAGAAGGTCCCAATGTCTGATCGATTTAAGCGCCAGGCCAAATTGTGGTGGTGGGGTTCAGGCCCCAGAATGGTCTGAGACCCAACGTCTGGACGATTTAAGCACTGGGCACTTGGCCAGATTGAAAAGCTCAGGGAGTTGGGACCAGAGGTGGGGTGAGGGGCTGCTCTACGACATTTACTCAGCTCTGCACTGAACCGAGGCTGCGGCCTGCTCCCGTGCAGTGATGCCTGGCTTCATGTCTTTTGTAAAACTTCAGGTCTGAAGCTATTTGCTAACTTGTATGTTTGGACAATTTGTTTCTTTTTTCTCCCACAGCACATTGGGTGTTTGACATTTTTTTAATGGGCTCTTTTGAGGTTTCTTTGTTTTGTGGCTGCCTGTAAGGAGACAAATCTCAAGGTTGTACAATGCATACATACTTCGATAATAAATGTACTTTGAACTTTGAACTATGTCTTTTAATCAAAGGGGTTTCTGGCATCCATTACCACCAAGTTAAGAGATTCCCTCTGAACACTCAGCACAAGATGGCGAACAACTTAAGCACCCTGTGTATATTACTCACAATGATGTAAATGAGAAACGTGTTAACCAGTAATGCAGAAAAAGAGATTTGTGCTATATCTCTCACTGTCTATTTATTCGAACACATACATTTTTGGCTAAGTTTATCAGTGAAACATTCCTCTAAACACAAGAGATCCTGATCAAGGGTCTCAGCCTGAAACATCGACTTTCATAGACTGTAACATTGACCCCTTCATAGATGCTGCCTGACCTGCTGAATTCCTCCAGTGTGTGTTGCTCTGAACTTTTATTATAGCCAGTCTGCATAAAACATATTTCAGAAAAACACTCTAAGTAAGACCAAGTTAAAGATTAAAGACTGTAAAGATGAAAGATTAGCTTTATTTACCAGAAGCCAATCGAAACAGAGAAGTGGGTTGATAGTGTCAATGACCAGCACAGTCTAGGGATGAGTGGTGGGGAGCCTGCGCATGTTGCCATGTTTCTATAGCAAAGGGGAGGAAGGGGTTTGTTCAAAAGGTTTTAATGTGATCCAGATGGTATGTCTTAAAGATGACTACAGGTGAAAGCTGTAAATGGGATGCAAATTCAGAAATCGAAGATGCAAAAGGACTTGGAGTCCCAGTGTAGGAGTCCCAAAAGATTAACTCGCAGGTTAATTCAGTAGTAAGGAAGGCAAGTGCAATTTTAGCATTCATTCCGAGATAAGGGGCCCAAAACTGCTCACAATACCCCAAACCCAATGGCAAGGTTGTAGTCTTCTTGGAGGAGATCTTCATCAGTGCCTTATAAAGCCTCAACATTAGACCCTTGCTTTTATAACAGACCAGAGGGTATGCAGGAGGGAAGGGTTATATTGATCTTAGAGTAGCTTAAAAGGGTGACACAATATCACGAGCTAAAGGGTCTGAACTATGCTGTTATATTCTATGCTCTAAGTTTTATTACTCCAATCCTCAAGTTTGCAACACCTCTGCAAGCAGCGTAAGTGCCTCACCTGTCCATTCACATCCTCCCTCACCTCCATTCACATCCTCCCTCACCTGTCCATTCACATCCTCCCTCACCTCCACTCACATCCTCCCTCACCTCCATTCACATCCTCCCTCACCTCCATTCAGGACCCCCAACAGTCCTTCCAGGTGAGGCAACAATTCACCTGCGAATCTGCCGGGGTCATCTAATATACCTGCTGCTACCAGTGCCGCCTCCTCTATACTGGTGAGACCCGTCGTAAATTGGGGGACCGCTTCATCGAGCACCTCTGCTCCATTTGCCAAAAAGTGGAACTTCTTGGTGGCCAGACGTTTTCATTCCGATTTCTATTCCTGCTCTGACATGCCAGCCTATGGTGTCCTCTTGTGCCACGATGAAGCCACCCTCAGGGTGAAGGAACAACACCCTATATCCCATCTGGGAAGCCTCCAATCTGAAGGCATGAATGTCAATTTCTCCTTCCAGTAAAAAAATTCCCTCCCCGTACTCTCTTCTTCTATTCCCCACTTTGGCCTCTTACCTCTTCTCATCTGCCTAACCTCTCCATCTTGGTCCCATCCGCCTTCCTTTTCTTCTATGGCCCACTCTCCTCTCCTATCAGAGTCATTCTTCTCCAGCCCTTTATCTTTCTCACACACCTTCTTCATCTATCACTTTCTAACTATCCTCCTTCACCTGCCACCCTTTTTATCCTGTCGACTTCTCCCTTCCTTTCCAGTCCAGCAGAAAGGTCTCGGCCTGATATGTCGACTGTTTATTCATTTCTATGGATGCTTCCTGACCTTCTGGGTTCCTCCAGCATTTAGTGTGTGTTACTTTGGATTTCCAGCATCTGCAGAATTTCTTGTGTAGATTTTCTCTGTACTCTTTCAATCTTATTGATCTCTTTCCTGTAGGTAAGTGGCCAGAACTGCATACAGTACTCCAAATTTGGCCTCACCAATGTCCTATACAACTTCAACGTAAGGTCCCAACTCCTGCACTCAATACTTTGATTTACATTCTGTGCTCTATATTTACTATGGAGGACCAAAATCAAGCTGAAACTCTCAGGCAAGTCAGGATGCTTCCTAATCTTGAAGAAACTCAAAACCACCTCCTGAATCTATTTAAAAATGCAAACACGAGGAAATCTGCAGATGCTGGAATTTCAAGTAACACACATAAAAGTTGCTGGTGAACGCAGCCGGCCAGGCAGCATCTCTAGGAAGAGGTACAGTCGACGTTTCGGGCCGAGATGAAGGGCCCTGACGAAGGGCCTCAGCCTGAAACGTCGACTGTACCTCTTCCTAGAGATGCTGCCTGACCTGCTGCGTTCACCAGCAACTTTGATGTGTGTTTTCTGAATCTATTTATGCCTTTAGGATACTCAGGCAGACCGCTTAGAAGTTATTTGCCTTCTCAGAATTTTAAAGAGTATATAGAAAATAGTATATAACAGCACAGTACAGGCCCTTTGGCCCATAATATTGTGCCAACCTACCCCTACTCTAAGATTAATCTAACGCTTCTCTCCTACATAGCCCTCCATTTTTCTTTCATCCAAGTGCCTATCTAAGAGTCTTTTCTTCTTCTTCTTCACCCTTTCACCCCTACTGGGGTATAGGCAGCCAACAGCAGCTCACCAGAATTATCTGTCCTGGGCCAATAGAACGTGATTGGCCCTGTAGCTTCAGTTTTCATCACATGACTTTAAATGTCTCCTAGGCAAAGTTCCTTCTTCTCTCAGGGGTAAAGTGTTTGGACCTTCTGTTGATGTTTCTGTAGCTCTGGGATATTACAGGATGGGGATGCTAGCCCGTGCCCAACCCACAGCTGGGCTTGGGACTGTCCATGGTGGAATTAAGAGTCTCTTAAATGCCCCTAATGTATCTGCCTGTACGTTCCATGCACTTACCACTCTCTGTGTAAAAACCCTACTGCTGGCATCCCCCAGTACTTCCCTCCAATTATCTTAAAAAGGTTTTTTAAAAAAAAATTTCTGTCAATTCTAGTAGTTGTTGCACAGTTTTTAACTGGTCTTGGAACACAGAGGCAGCGAACTCAGAGGATCAGGTAAGGATGGTAGACTTACTTTTGTGAAGGATGTTTCTGAGCCAGGTGGGTACTTGCTGTTACCCTGAACTTTACTGTAGAAAAATTGCACATAACCTTATCAATGATCCCTCCCATCCATCCCACAATCACTGTGACCCCCTACCATCAGGCAGGACGTACTGTGGCATCAGGACAAGGACTGTTAGGAATGTAAACATGTGAATGACAATAAATTTGACCTTGAACTGGAACTTGGATAAGTTTAAATGTCTGAATTTGAACTCGCCTGTGGGATTCTTGTCCTGTCTTTACATCGGTGATCCAGACATCGGATCTGCAGTCCGTTTACTCACCAGCACTCTACCGTTTCCTTACTGTACAGACAAAGCTGCATAGCATCTGCTTTAGTATAGTGAGCTGGGTGAAAATCTTACCCAAATACACATCGAGTGTGTTCAGCAGGTAGAAATCAAACTTAGCTGGTTGTCTGTCGTATCCAACAATGACAGGAGACCTGTGCAGGAGAGTTTTTCAGGTAGAAAATCCATTACACTGGGGCAGTCCCACTCTCTCAACCTTGGAAGACCGGGTCCAGTGGTATGAGTGGTCATCACAATCGAGGTCTTCCTTGGTTGTAATGGACGACCACGATCTCTTCTGTGCCTTGTCACGCCCTTCACTGTCCACGGAGCGTTGCAGATCCACCTTCCTGGCCGTTGGATCTCACTGTAGATCTCACCGGCCCAGTCGGCCGGAGCTGACTTCATGCTAGGATAGGCATGTCCCTATCTCACCGGGGAATGAGGCCCACCAGATACCCTCAACCGGTCCAGCCATGACACCCATGTGACCAATTAACCAAATAACTTGTACCTCTTTGGAACGTGGGAAGAAACTGGAGCACCCGGAGGAGAACGTACAAACTCGTGACAGACAGCTGCGGGGTTGAATCTGGGTTGCTGGTGCTGTATTCCCATGTAGAGTCATAGAGCACTATAGAACAGAAACAAGCCCTTTGGCTCATCTAGAGCCAAACTATTATTCTGCCTAGTCCCATTGACCTGCACCTGGACCATAGTTCTCCATACCCCTCCCATCCATGTACTTAACCAAAATTCTCTTGTGTTGAATTCGAACCTGCATCCACCACTTCTGCTGGCAGCTCTAACCACCTTCTGAATGAAGAAGTTCTCCCTCATGTTACTCTTAAATGTTTCATCTTTCACCCTTAATCCATGACCTCTAGTTTAGTCTCACACAACCTCAGTAGAAAAAGCCTGCTTGAATTTACTCTATCTATACTAAGATTTCCTCCAAGAGGACTACAACCCTGTCATAGGGTTTTGGAGGCTTGCATGATCTGACCATGCACAGAGCTCTTGTTAGCTAGAGTGAGGGCTTTATGCTTTGGCTCTTGGTAGGGTCACCTATGCCAAACAGGTCAAAGGGTAGAGGCGAGACTAATCGTGGTCCACTAGTGCTCCAGGTTCGGGGGTTCAGCTCAGGGCTAACAACCTTGACTGGTAAAATAAAACTAATTATGGAAACAGCAATGAAGAATTCTTCCACATTTGAGTGCGACGGTATTCCTGAGTCTCCACCCGGGACTTGCATGACTGATCGTAATGAAAACTGAGAGGAAGCTACTGACATGATGAAGGAAGCCCTGAACACTGCCAGAGATTGAAGACCTTCATTGCTGCCCTAAATGCCAGTGGGGAAATAGACAATAATTATACTAAGCCATAGTGGAAAATACTGATTTGGATGTTATCCATACTGATTATTTCATACTTCAGTTTGTTGAGGTTGTACAAAGGAAATGTATGTATGGGGTGTATGGGGTTTCAGGGAGAGGTAGCACCTCCGGTGGGGGAACATTTTGCGTCCTTTTCGAGGCGATTAGTCCACCTTTGGTCCCCACCTGGCACTCAGCTCTCACCTGTGGCTCCCCGTAGCTGTTTGCATGTGACAGCGGCCTCACCCCGGGCAACGGCTTCGACAAGCCGGCTAAACAAGGTGAGGGTAGCCGACGGGTCTCAAACCCTCGGTGAGATAGGGAGTTGTCTATCCCAGCATGTGAAGACAGACTCCGGCGGATTGAGCGGACGAGACCAATGGAAGGTCCAACGGTCAAGAAGGCGGTCTCTGCGAGCGTCATGGAACGTGTAGAGCAGGACAAGACACAGAAGACGTCCTGGTCATCCACTGTGCCTAGTCCCATCTCCAGCCGTCTAGACTCTGTCTTGCTACTGGATCCAGATTGGAATTGGGAAGAGAGTGAGGCTGACGCTGTGCAACTCTCCCTCACTTAAATCCAAATCACCCGCGAGTCTCGACACCATCATAATGGTATTGAGGTCCTCATCGAAGATGGACGAACACAAAGGAAATACAAGAACAGAATCGGTAACGGAGTGTAACAGCTGCAGAGAAAGCGCAGGCAGGCAATGGCACAAGGCCATGGAAAGGTAAAGAAGGAGATCAAGAGCTCATCTCTATCATACAAGAGGTTATAACAACGGGATAGAAGTGGTCCTTGAGCCTGGTGCTATGTGCCTTCACACCTATATATCCTCTGCCAGATGAAGTGGGGAGGCGGGAGAATGAATGGGGTGGGTGTGGTCTTTGATTATGTTGGCTGCTTTACTGAGGCAACGAGAGTGTGGGTTTACATGGAATATCAGAAATTGGAAGGAAAGTACTCTAAATATGGGGAAGGGAGGTCAGCTGGTGGCGCAGTGAGATCAGCACCGGGCTCGAGTACAGAGGTTCCCGAGTTCGATCCAGTGACAGACCGCTCCCGAGCGTGCTCTCCATCCGTACTGGCTTGATATGTAGCTCACAACTCGACCTCGTAAAAAAAAACACTGCCACCTCCAGTTTAAATTCCCACGCGGAATATTGTGGAGGATCAAATACCCAAACACCCGCCAAAGGAGAACACTGGAATTTGGGAGTGGTAAAGTTCAAAGTAAAATTTATTATCACAGTACATACATGTCACCACACACAACCCTGAGATTCTATTCCTGCAGGCATATTTGCAAATCTATAGAACAGTAACTGTAAACAGGATCAATGAACAACATACTATGCAAAAAAATTATAAATAAATAGGGATACATAACAAATATGTAATAACATGAAATGAAAGAACATGAAATAAGAAAATAAAGAGTTCTTAAAGTGAGACCATCGGTTGTGGGAACACCAGAAATAGAATGAGTGTAGTTATCGCCTTTTGTTCAAGAGCCTAATGGCTGAGGGGTAGTAACTGTTCTTGAACCTGGTGGTGCAAATCCTGATGGCAGCAGTGAGAAACGAGCATGGCCTGGGAGGTGAGGATCTTTGATAATGGATGCTGCTTTTCTACAGCAGCATTTCATGTAGATATGCTCAATGATTGGGAGGCCGAATCCACTACCTTTTGTCGGATTTTCCACTCAGAGACATTGTTGTTCCCGTACCAGGCCATAGTGCAGCCAGTCAGCACACTTTCCACCACACTTCTATAGAAGTTTGCCAAGGTTTAGCTGACATACTGAACCTCCGCAGTCTCCTGAGGAAGTAGGGGTGCTGTGGAGCTTTCTTTGCAATTACGTTTATATGATGGGTTCAGGACAGGCCCTCTGAGATAGTGACAACCAGGAATTTAAAGTTACTGACCCTCTCCTTTGCTGATCCTCCAATGGGTACTGGCTCATTGACCTTTGGTTTCCCTCCCCTGAAGTCTATAATTAGTTCCTTGTTCTTATAGATCTTGAGTGAGAGGTTGTTGTTATGATACCACTCAGCCAAATTTTCAATCTCCCTTCTGTGTGCTGATTCATCACCACCTTTGATACGGCCCACAACAGTGGTGTTGTATTTGGTATATGTTTGACATGGAATATCATGAGTGGAGTATTGCATGCACCGGGAGGGAAGTACCTGAGGAATCAGGAGCGGAGTACACTGAATATGCAGGGAGAGGTGCATCAGATATTGGGAGGAACTACACTGAATATCGAGCTGGAAAAATAAATTAACAGGTTGGTAAACTGCTTTTATATAGTCACATGGACTGAGGTGAAGTGAGCTTTCACTTTCAAGGACTCTACAATCATGTTCTCAGTATTATTTATTCATTATTTGTTCTTTTATATTTGAATGATCTGTCTTCTTTTGCATATTGGTTGTTTGTCAGTCTCTGTGTGTGGTTTTTCATTGATTCTATTGTATTTCTTTGTTGTACTGTGAATGCCTGCAAAAAAGTAAATCTCAGGGCGGTAGACCATAAGGCTTAGGACCAGAGGTAGGCCATTCTGCTTCACCATTTTACCATGGCTGATTTATTATCCCTCTCAACCCCACTCTCCGATCAGACCATAAGACATAGGAGCAAAATTAGGCCATTCAGCCCATTGAGTCTGCTCAAGTATATGGTGACAAATACATACTTTAATAATAAATTTACCTGGAACTTTGTAAACCTTGTCTTTCATACCATTGATACAGCAGTGCGTTGAGGTAGTACAAGGTAACACAATAGGAATACAGAATAAAGTGTTACAGCAAGACTGCAGTACAGATAGACAGTAAGGAGCAAGGTCACAATGAGGTAGACTGTGAGGTCGAGTCCATCTTATTGTACTAGGAATCTGCTCAATAGTATTATAGCAGTGTGGTAGAAGCTGTCCTCGAGCCTGCTGGTACATGCTTTCATGTATCTTCTGCCCGATGGGAGAATTTACAATGAACAATTAACCGGTATGTCTTTGGACTGGTTTCCTCCCACAGTCCAAAGACATACCGGTTAATTGTTCATTGTAAATTCTCCTGTGATTAGGCTGGGGTTAAATCGGGGGTTGCTGGGCAGCACAACTTGAAGGGCTGAAGCACCTGTTCCGTGCTGTGTCTCAATAAATAAATAAATAGCCCTAACATGGTTGTAATCACGACTGCCGGGCACTCACTGCAGAGAGGATCAGGCATAAATTTCTCTATCTGTTGCAGCCTTTAAATCAAATCTCGGATGAATGTTGTTTCACGGTAACATTAACTGAATGAGACCGTGAATAGGATCTATGTACGTGTCCTTAACGAATCAGAGCAAACTGTCCGCATTTGATAGACGGAGAGGCACTTGGCTACACTTTTTTTAATCACTTTACATTTATATTACAGGACCCTGTATGGCATCAGAGGAGAGATTGTAATGACAGTACAGGCAGATATTGCACCATCTTATCAGTAGCCATCACAGACACAACAATAACGACAACAATAATGATGTATATTAACTATGATCTGTGGGGGGAAAAGTGATATAAATAACAGATATTATAGTTACATATAATCTTAAAAAATCATCATTCTCTATTTCCAAAGACGGCCCATTTCATTTCAACATATAAGACATGCCAGCTACGAATATCTAACTATCTAAACTATTTGATAAATAGAGGATTTTATTTCATTCTGGGAAAAAGGAGAAAGAAAATATTGCATGCTATAAATTTTTATGGCCTAAATTTTTTCATGCCCGCTAAACTAAACTCCTGTGATATATGGTCAGGGATTTTTTTTTTGGTCTTTGAGGCTGATGTAATAGACTTTAAAGCAAGTAGTAATTGGTTCAATAGACATTCACTTCGACAGATTAAAACCACATTCTTGAGCTCCTTCCCCAATGTCCTTGTGTGAGATATGACCGCAAACACATTCAGTGGCCACTTTATTAGGTACACCTGTACACCTGCTCGTTAATGCAAGTGTCTAATCAGCCAATTGTGTGGCAGCAACTCAATGTATAAAAGCATGCAGACATGGTCAAGAGGTTCAGCTGTTGCTCAGACCAAACATCAGAATGGGGAAGAAATGTGATCTAAGTGACTTTGACCGCATTCAGCACAGATCTCTTTAATCCTATCCACATACTTATCCAAATGTGTTCTCATTTTCTCCCACATCCCAGAGACAAGCAGTCTGGTGGATAATTGGTCGTTGCTATTGTTCCAAGCGTGTTGGTGAGTGGGAAATCCTGGGGGAGGGGGAAGAGTTGGTCAGGACTCACTGGGCTGAAACCTGTTGCCAACCCCTATCGCTCTCATCCATGAGACCTAAGGTGACAAATACCTTCCTCAATTCTCCTTCTTCAGCTTAAATACTCAGAGCCTAGGGATTTCCACACATTAATAAGGATGTTACCAGTGTTTCATACTACTTAACATTCCAGATAAAACAGATTCATTTTACAAACACCCCCACAGAAGTACCACTCCAATTGTAAATACACTCAGTGGCCACTTTATTTGGTACTCCTGAACACCTGTTCGTTAATGTAAATATCTAATCAGCCAATCATGTGGCAGCAACTCAATGCATAAAAGCATGCAGACGTGGTCAAGAGGTTCAGTTGTTGTTCAGACTGGACATCAGAATGGGGAAGAAACGTGATCTAAGTGACTTTGACCGTGGAGTGATTGTTGATGCCAGATGGGGTGGTTTGAGTATCTCAGAAACTGCTGATCTCCTAGGGTTTTCACACACGAAAATCTCCTGAGTTTACCATGAATGGTGTGAAAGACAATAATCATCCAGTGAGTGTCAGCTCTGTGGGCAAATAGACCTTGTAAATGAGAGATGTCAGAAGAAACTGACCAGATGAGTTCAAGCTGACAGGAAAACACCAGTAACTCAAATTTCGTTTGTTATGTGCTGTGCCGTATAATAAAGGTGATCATGACCATGATTGTTCTTGACAAAGTTTTCTATAGGAATGGTTTGCCATTGCCTTCTTCAGGGCAGTGCCTTTACAAGATGGGTGACCCCAGCCATTATCAATACCCTTCAGAGATTGTCTGCCTGGCATCAGTGGTCACATCACCAGAGCTTGTGATAAGCTGCAGTTGCTCATACAACCATCCGCCATCTGCTCCTATGGCTATATGTGAGCCTGATTGGAGAGCTAAGAAGGTGCTACACCTTGCCCAAAGGTGACCTGCAGGCTAGTGGAGGGAAGGAGCACCTTACACCTCCTCCTTATAGATACATCTCCACCCCGCCACACTGGGAACTCAAATAACCATGCCCTACAACTGTGGTGTGCAGAAGAGCATCTTTGAATGCACTGCACGTCAGACCTTGAAGTGTATGGGCACAGCAGCAGAAGACCACAAACATACACTCAGTGGCCACTTTATTAAGTACACTCTGTACCTAATAAAGTGGCCGCTGATTGTATAAAAAAACGCATTAAAAAATTATTGGCCTCTACAAGCCATTACTCTACATCATGCCTGTCAGCTTGTGATGAATTTCTCATTTAGTTAAATGAGAGGTTGTAATGACAATGATAGAATCCTATAGAATAAAAAAATATAGAAAATATTTAATTCACATTGAGATCAGCAATTGAAAAGCATGCCTCTTCAATTTAGTTGGTAAAGTTGAATTGTTGGACTTGAGAATCAGAATTAGTTTAATTATCACGGACTTACATGTCATGAAATATGTCTTGGTAGCAGTACAGCGCAAAAATGTAATGTTTGTATAAATTACAAAAATAATGTTAAAGAAAAAGGAATAATGAGGCAGTTTTCGTAGGTTCCATGTACCCATTTCTACTAAAGACCAATAATATATATGGTCATCTTGCTGGATCTTCTACATTAAGAGATTAAGATTGAGAGATTAAAAGATTTGCTTAATGTCAAAAATGTTCACATATAGCCCAAGTTTGGAGAGAGAGAGAGAGAGAGACTCTAAATCAGGTCGACAGTTCACTGATTTTAATGAGAGCTTTTGCAGAACTTAAAGGTAAAGAGAAACAATAAGTGCGAAACCATCTGGGCTGTAAACTAAAACTCTCAAAATGAAAATTAAGTGCTAACATGGCAGTTGGAAGCAATACCAAAACACTAAATGAATACCGTTGCTTTCCAGCGTCAGTCAAAATGGTAGTCCTCTTTCCCAGACAAGGACAAGGGTAGGCAGAGAGTGTAAATATTGCTGTGCTTTTGGTCAAGTCTCAACAAGACAAGAACGAAAAGAAGGGAATTAAATGCCACCAAAATGAAACAGTAATTAGCTGGAACGTGCATACTCATGAGCGCGACTGTCGAACCTGTTTGGCAGCCCACGTGCATGGGCACATAGTCCTTACAGCAAAGTCAGTGGTTGTGGTACACGTACATCAAAACATTAAAATATACTGTGAGATGCGTCATTTTGTGACAACAACCATCACAGTCCAGAATTGTGCTGGGGGCAGCCCACAAGTGTCCCCACACATCCGTCGCCAGTGTAGCGTACTCACAACTCACTAGCCCTAACCGAATGTCTTTGGAACATGGGGGAGACTGGAGCAGCAGAAGGAAGCTCATGCGGTCACAGGGAGAATGTACAAACTCCTTACAGACAGTGGCGACAATTGAACCCCAATCAGAGATCACTGGCTTCGTAAAGCAATTGTGCTAACCACTGTGTTACCGTGACCATTGAAAATGTTAAAGGAAATCAAATTAAACTAAATTTAAACATCAGAAAGTTAGCAGATGCTGGAAATCTAATGCAAAAACGCACAAAATGCTGGAAGAACTCAGCAGATCAGGCAGCCCCTGTGGAAATGAATAAATGGTGGATGCTTCAGGCTGAGACCCTTCAGGACTGAGAAGGAAGGGGGAAGATGCCAGAATATACAGGTGAGGGGAGGAGAAGGAGCATAGCGTAAAGGTGATAGGTGACGCCAGGTGGGTGGGAAAGGATAAGCCCAAATCCTGTCGAAATGTCAACACCATACCTTACTATAATTTTTTTAGATTTAGATTAGATTAGATTATGAGGATATGCAGTCCTCTTTTATTGTCATTTAGTAATGCATGCTTTAAGAGATGATACAAAGTTCCTCCAGAATGATATCACAGAAACACAAGACAAACCAAGACTGAAAAAGCTGACAAAAACCACATATATTTACAACAGTGCAAAGCAATATCGTAATTTGATAAAGAACAGACCATGGGCACGGTAAAAAAAAGTCTCAAAGTCTCTCGAAAGTCCCATCACCTCACGCAGACGGTAGAAGGAAGAGAAACTCTCCCTGCCATAAGCTACCAGCACCGCAAGCTTGCCGATGCAGCACCCCAGAAATGCCCGACCACAGCTGACTCTTGAGTCCGTCCGAAAACTTCAAGCCTCCGACCAGCCATCCGACACCGGGCGCCGAGCACCATCTCTGCCGAGCGCTTCTACCCCGGCCCCGGCAACAGGCAAAGCCGAGGATTTGGGCCTTCCCCTCCGGAGATTCTCGATCGCACAGTAGCAGCGGCAGCAAAGCGGGCATTTCAGAAGCTTCTCCAGATGTTCCTCCGTGCTTCTCACATCTGTCTCCATCAAATCAGGATTGTGCATGGTACCTACTTACAAATACGATATCATTTCGGAAAGGCCACGCGCGCTGGGTCGTGCCACCATCTTCTCCTCCCCTGATCCACAAATTCAAGCCTGATCCACTTTTAGGGTCAGAGTCCCAGAAATTATATTACAACCAATTCCATTATTACAGATAGGACAATCCACAATAACCATCTGGATATAATATTATAGGCTAGCGGAACGACTTACTTAATAGATATAGTCATTCCAAACACACATAACATACAGAAATCAATAAGTGAAAGCACTAAAAATATGCTGAATTAAAAGAGGAAATTGAAAGACTATGGAACATGAACAGGGTATACATTGTCCCAATAGTAATAGCTACAACTGGTATCATCCCAAAGTCACTACACAATAGCATTAAACAATTAGACCTACACAGCAGTATTTATGTAAATATCCAGAAAGCCACAATACTAAACATCACTAGAATAGTCCAAAACTTCCTAGCAGTTGAGAAATAAGTGTGCTTGGCTATGACCATAGCTCAGGTTTTACCAGCTTGAGCTGAGAAAAGATAAAATTAATAATAATAAATAAATAAGCAATAAATATCGAACACATGAGATGAAGAGTCCTTGAAAGGGTATCTACAGGTTGTGGGAATAGTTCAGTGATCATCACCATCAGTTCAACGAGTACATCACCATAGTAAAAAGAAGGAAAGCATGAGCAATTTCAAGTCGTCAGGTTCTTGGGTGTCAATATCTCTGCGGATCTAACCTGAGCCCAACATATCAATGCAGCTACAGCAGCTAAATTTCGTTAGGAATTTGAGATTTCATATGTCTTCAAAACCACTTGAAAATTTCTACAGATGCATTGTGGAGGGCTTTCTGACTGGCTGCATCACCGACTGGCATCGGGGGAGCGGGCGGGGGCTGCTGCACAGGATCGAAGTGAGCTGCAGAGAGTGGTAAACTTAGTCAGCTCCATCATGAGCACTAGCCTCCGTAGTATCCAGGACATCTTCACGGAATAATGCCTCAGAAAGGCGGTGCCCACCATTAAGGGCCCCCTACTACCCAGGTCATGCCCGGTTCTCAGTGCTACCATCAGGGAGGAGGTACAGAAGCCTGAAGGCACACACTCAACGATTCAGGAACAGCTTCTTCCCCTCTGCCATCAGATTCCTAAATGGGCATTGAACCCATGAACACTTACTCACTGCCTTTTTTTATTTCTATTTTTGCACTACTTATTTAATTTACCTATTTAATACATATACTTACTGTAATTCACAGCTTTTCTCTGTTATTACGTATACATGGCATTGCTGCTGCAAAGTCATCACATCTCGCAACATAAGCCGGTGATATCAAACCTGAATCTGGTTCTGGTTCTGATTCTGAACGTACGTGGAAAGTCGTGTTGCAGTTCCAGGGAGGCAGATAAATGCAAGGGACGTGGTGAAGTAGCTTAGGAGATCAGGAGTTCACAAGTTCATCTGTTAGCATGTGAGAGGTCTGTTCAAGAGTCTGATAACAATAGGATAGAAGCCGTTCTGGAGTCTGGTGGCTGGCGTTCACAGGCTGTTGTCTCTTCTACCTGACAGCAGAGAGAGTGACCCGGGTGGGAGGTCTCCTAGATTATGTTGGCTGCTTTGCTGAGGCAGCAGGAGAAGTAGGTGGATTCGGTGGTGGGGAGGATGGTTTGCACGGTGGACTGGGCTGTATGCACAACTCTGCGATTCCTTGCGCTCTTAGGCAGAGAGGCTGTTCTGCATCTGGATTGGGCACGTACAGTATAAAAACCGGTAAGAGAGCGGGGAAATCAGGGGAGAGAAAACGGACTGGAGAGATTGCTCTCCTGGGAACCAGCATGGACCCAAGCGGCCTCTTCCTCTGTCAAACTTCAGTGTAAGAAATGATGCCTCTCCAGGGATTCGGTGGGAACACTGTCGGACAAATCTGAAGCAAATCGAAGCCAAAGTGTTAACAAGTATCAAACTGTTAGTGAAACGTTGAGTTTTAAAGAAAGATAAAGATTAGCTTTATTTGTCACAGGTACATGTAGTGAAATTTGTCGTTTGCGTCGAAACAGTCAGTGAGGATTGTAAACACGAGGAATTCCGCAGACGCTGGAAATTCAAGCAACACACATCAAAGTTGCTGGTGAACGAAGGGTCTGACGAAGGGTCTCGGCCTGAAACGCCGACTGTACCTCTTCCTAGAGATGCTGCCTGGCCTGCTGCGTTCACCAGCAACTTTGATGTGTGTCAGTGAGGATTGTGCTGGGTGCCGCCACGCTTCCAGCGCTGAGATCGTGTGCTCACAACTGACCGTCTCTAACCTGCACATGTTGCGAATGTGGGAAGGAAACAGGACATCGGGAAGAGCTCCACGTGGTCACGGGGAGAAGGAGCAAACTCTGTACAGACCGCGGCAGGAACCGAACCCAGTCTTACAGCCGGTGCTGTGAAGCGTGACATAACCTCTCTGCCTCCATGACGCCCATTTTATTAGTGACGTGTAATTGCTACGTTGTAACAGTGCTCCAGAAATACTACAGCATAATAAAAGTGACACTGTGTACATGGTACGAATCAGAATTGCTGGGTTTTATGCATGAGGCTGTGGCTGTGGCCAAGGCATCGTGTATGTGGTCTCAACATGCCTGCTCGTTCCCCTTCACCTCAATCTACAACAAATCTTAACGGGCTGGATAATGAGGCTTATAAAACAGACACTAAAACCAAGGAGAAAGATAGCAGATAGCTGTCTTTATTAACGACTTCACAGCAGTGTAGGGTCTGTGGCTGCTGGTTGCGTTTCACCCTGTGTTTCAATTTGGATGCAAGTGTAAACGGCACCTGCACTCTGAATCACAGCCCTGATCCGTCGCAACCATAAGGGATTCTGCAGGTGCTGGACACACACAACGTACAGGGGGAAATCAGCAGGTCATGGAAAGGAGTGAACAGTTGACGTTTTGGGCTGAAACCTGCAGAAGGGTTTGAGGTGCTGGCTCTCTATTCATCTCCACAGACGGTGCCTGACTCGCTGAGCTTCGCTCGCGTTTTTTGTAGTGTTACTCTTGATCTGTCACTCAGCGTGGGCATCTGTTTATTGGTTCATTTTCCTTTGGTATAGAAACATAGAAACATAGAAAATAGGTGCAGGAATAGGCCATTCGGCCCTTCGAGCCTGCACCGCCATTTATTATAATCATGGCTGATCATCCAACTCAGAACCCCGCCCCAGCCTTCCCTCCATACCCCCTGACCCCCGTAGCCACAAGGGCCATATCTAACTCCCTCTTAAATATAGCCAATGAACTGGCCTCAACAGTTTCCTGTGGCAGAGAATTCCACAGATTCACCACTCTCTGTATCTGGGGCGTTTACTGGAGGAGCTCAGCAGCATCTACGAAGAGAAACGGATAGATGGCATTTTGGAGCAGTGACCTCGACCCTATCCTGAACGTTTTCCATCTCCTAGATCTCCCAGCCAAGATTCACAACAAGGGTATCCAGGCAGGCCCACTCGTTGTGCCTAGTCTAGCTGAAAGTTCTTGACCCAGAATCTTGACTGTCCATTTCCCTCCACAGATGCTGCCAGACCTGCTGAGATCTCCAGCCTTCTGAGTGTTTCCCCAAACTGCACCGTCTACGGTCTCCTGCGTCAGCATTCACTACACATCCCTCGAGAAGATGGGAGTGAGCTGCCTTCACAAAGTACTGCAGAACAATTCGCTTATTTTATTTTGAGATACTGCATAGTAATAGGCCTTTCCAGCCTAATAAGCCTGCGCAGCCCATTTACACCGACGTGGCCAGTTAACCTTCTAACCCGTACGTCTTTGGAATGTGGCAGGAAACCAGAACAACCAAAGGAAACTGATGTGGTTGAAGGAAGTATGAACAAACTCTTTACAGGCTGCGGTGGGAATTGAACCCACTGGCATTGTAATAGCATGCCACTATGTCACCCTCTGGTGAAGGTGCGGTTGGGGAGGGAATTCCAGGGTCCGGACTCAGTGACAAGGAGGGATTTATTTCCGAGACAGCAGGGTGGATGACTTGGAAGTGTTAGCATGTGCCTGCTGCCCTGCCCTTGTCTTTCCTGGTTGTGGAAGCTGTGGGTCTATGTGGTAAACGCGAGAGATTCTGCAGATGCCGGAAATCCAGAGGAACACACACAACATGCTGGAGGAACTCAGCAGGTCAGGCAGCATCTACGGAGAGGAATAAATAGTCAATAATTCGGGTTGAGACCCTTCATCAGGACACCTTCATGAGGTGTTGCTAGAATAGTTTATGCAAGTAAATCGCCCAGATAAGACTACAAGTGCCTTCAATACCATACAGCCCTCATTGCTGGGGGGGTGGGGAGGAAGCTCCACTCAATGCAGTGTGGCACTTCCATTGTATCCTGGATAATGGACTACCTGCCTGGCAGATCACAGTTTGTGCGGCTTAAGAGCTGTGTGTCAGACGTGGCTATAAGCAGCACTGGGGCCCCACAGGGGACTGTATTGGCTCCCTTCCTGTTTACCCTGTATACCTCAGACTTTAGATACAACACTGAGTCATGTCATCTGCAGAAATTCTCTGATGACTCAGCAGTAGTTGGGTGTATGAAGGATGAATACTGGGCCCTGGGGCAAGCTGAATCATCTGCAGCTCAACATCAGTAAGATAAAGGAGATGGTGATGGACAACAGGAAGATTATGCCTGTACTGTTCGCAGTTACTATTGATGGTGAGGATGTGGATGTGGTGAAGACATGCAAGTACCTGGGGGTGCACAGGGATGACAGAGTTTGAGTGGAGCACCAGTTCAGAAACTATACACAAGAAGGGCCAGAGTTGCCCCTATTTTCTGAGGAGACTGAGGCGCTTTGGAGTATACAGGCCTCTCCCTCACATGTTCTATCAGTCTGTTGTTGCCGGTATAATCTTCTATGCGGTGGTGTTCTGGGGCAATGGCATCAACACGGGTGATGCCGACAGGCTCAATAAACTGATTAGAAATGCTGGCTCTGTTTTGGGAGTCAAACTGGACACACTGGAGGCTGTGGTAGAACAAAGAACCCTACGGAAAATCCTGGCTATTCTGGAAAACGTTTCTCACTCTCTGCACGCCACCTTGGCTGAACAGAGGAGCACTTTCAGTAATAGTCTAAGACAACTGTGCTACTCCACAGAGCGTTATATGAGGTCATTCTTACCCTCGGCCATTAGGCTCTATAATGAGTCAACTTATAGCTGGGGAGGTGATGACCCCCTCCTGTTAGACTGTTTGAGGTAACTTCTTTTTTTTATTCTTTCTTACTTCCCTTCTAATTTGTATATTTGTTTATCTGTGGACTTGTAATGCTACTGTGACACTGCAATTTCCTTTGGGATCAATAAAGTATCTATCTACCCATCTATAAGACTACAAGACATAGAGGGCTATTCAGCCATCGAGTCTGCTCCACCATTCCATCATGGCGTGGCTCGAAGGTCTGGAAAGGGCCCACTCCACACCAATCTCAATGAATAAATAAATAAATTCTCTCAGCGGCTGGAAATGATCTGAGTTATTCTCTTACAGTGCAATGCGCACAAAATGCTGGAGGAACTCAACAGGTCAAGCAGCATCTATAAGGAAGAATAAACTGTTGACATTTCGTGCTGAGGCCCCTCATCGGGGCTGGAAAAGAAGCCAGAACATGAGGGAGGGGAGAGGGGAAAGAGTACAAGCTGGCAGGTGATAGGTGAAGCCAGGTGAGGAGGGAAGGTGGATGGGTGGGGGAGCGGAGATGAAGTAGGAAGTTGGGAGTTGATTGGTGGAAGAGGTAAAGGGGCTGAAGAAGAAGGAATTTGATAGGAGGGGAGAGTGGACCGTGGAAGCAAAGAAAGGAGGAGGCGCTCCAGAGGGAGGTGATAGGTGAGAAGGGATAAGAGAATGGGCCAAAATAGAAAATGTTAAGAGAGAAAAAGGAAAGGGGAGAAATTACCAAAAGTTAGAGTGTGGTCTCATCATGACTGTCGAGGAGGCCATAGACAGACATGTCGGAATGGAGAAGTAGAATTAAAATGGATGGCCAGCAGGAAAACCTTCTCTTAAACAGAGTAAACACGAGGAAATCTGCAGATGCTGGAATTTCAAGCAATGCACATCAAAGTTGCTGGTGAACGCAGCAGGCCAGGCAGCATCTCTAGGAAGAGGTACAGTCGATGTTTCGGGCCGAGACCCTTCGTCAGGACTAACTGAAAGAAGAGCTAGTAAGAGAATTGAAAGTGGGAGGGGGAGGGGGAGATCCAAAATGATAGGAGAAGACAGGAGGGGGAGGGATGGAGCCAAGAGCTGGACAGTTGATTGGCAAAAGGGATATGAGAGGATCATGGGACAGGAGGCCTAGGGAGAAAGAAAGGGGGAGGGGGGAAGCCCAGAGGTTGGGCAATAATGGATGGGGTACGAGGGGGAGGTGGGGCATTAGCGGAAGTTAGAGAAGTCGATGTTCATGCCATCAGGTTGGAGGCTACCCAGACGGAATATAAGGTGTTGTTCCTCCAACCTGAGTGTAGCTTCATCTTTACAGTAGAGGAGACTGTGGTAGACATATCAGAATGGGAATGGGATGTGGAATTAAGATGTGTGGCCACTGGGAGATCCTGCTTTCTCTGGCAGACAGAGCGCAGGTGTTCAACGAAACAGTCTCCCAGTCTGCATCGGGTCTCGTCAATATATAGAAGGCCACATCGAGAGCACCGGACGCAGTATATCACCCCAGCCGACTCACAGGTGAAGTGTCGCCTCACCTGGAAGGCCTGTCTGGGGCCCTGACTGGTGGTGAGGGAGGAAGTGTAAGGACATGTGTAGCACTTGTACTTTATCCTATCAGCAACACTGTTTTCAAAATGGAAATGTATTTGCCTTTCAACAAATAAAATACTTTCCTTTATTTCTATTGTGATTTTAAAGAATATTTTATGAAGGACATTGAGATATGTGTGATAGTGTGTGGGGAGCTGACTGCACATAGTTTATGGAGTGTTGCCTTTCCCATGGTGCATTGCTCTGTGAAATGAAGAGAATATTGAAAAGTGTAAGTTAATGCACATTAGAACTAAGATGAGAAAATGCAATTAGAAAATTGAGGTTTAATCATTAACTTGGGTTCCCTGATGACTGTAAGTACACTCTGTTTTTTAAAAGCGCCCATTGTTAATGAGAGGTTTTCTTGCTTTAATTGGAGCAATTCTGATCTATGCTCGAATAGCTGGAAGGGCAAAATTATTTAAATAGAGTGCCTCTTAAAAGGAAAGGATCATTTATCGAATGGTCTTTGAGTGCTGGTGGAACTTAATAACAATAAACCAGCCATGTGGAGCACCAGATCCCACACTGGCAGGAGAGTTGTAAGTAGACGAGGTACCAAATATAATTAGTCAAGGTGTGTTCAGGGCTCTGCGGCCCACACCATCCATCAAATACAATAAAATGATACACACCATAACCATTACTCAAGCTCTCTGAATTGCTCTTTGTTCTGTACCATCGAAGTTTCAAAACACACTGACAGGTAAAATGTGAGTGGCCTGTCCTAGCTTCTTGACGATGAACAGCACATCCAAGCTTTGCTCAACACAGGAAAAGCTGCACCAGTTCATATTCTCTGATTAAACAGAAAACGGTAGAAGGACTCAATGGATCAGGGGAGAGAGCAGGAATTAATGTATCAGCTCGCAGACTCTTTCTTCTCTTTTTCTTTCCCTGGATGCTGCCTGACTTACTTAATTATATTTTATTTTATTTAAGATACGGCACGGTAACAGGCCCAAAGGGCCTGCGCCACCCAATTACACCCATACGACCAACTAACTTACTAGCCCGTACGTCTTTGGATTGTGGGAGGAAACTGGAGCATTTGGAGGAAATCCATGTGGTCATGGGGAGAATACATAAAGTCCTTACAGACAGTGGTGGGAATTGAACCCAGATCACTGGTGCTATAACGGTGTTATTCTCACTGCTAAGCTACCGTTCCAAGTATTTCCAGCAGTGACTGTTCTAATTACAGATTTCCAACACCGGCAGTTTATTTTCGATTTTCTGAATATTGGATGCTTTAGTCATAGTCATAGTCATACTTTATTGATCCTGGGGGAAATTGGTTAATTTCCAATTAACACCTCAATGCAATGCAAATATTCCTAGAATATCTCAACTCGATCCTGGTCTCTCAATATTGATTTGAGGGTATTCTATGTTATATTGACTGTTCTATTTATTATAAATTATTATAAATTACTATGATTGCACATTACATATTTAGACGGAGAGGTAACGTAAAGATTTTTACTCATGCATGGGAAGGATGTAAAAAATAAAGTCAGTTCAATTAAATATTGGAGCACTACAGTATTACAGTTCTGAGCGTCAGAGTTGGGAGTTCAATTCTGACGTCATCTGTAAGGAGTCTGTTCGTCCTCCCTGTGGGACGTGTGAGCTTCCTTCAGGTGCTCCAGTTTCTTCCCACAGTCCAAAGATGAACCGGTTAGGCTAGGGTTAAATTGAGCTTTGCTGGGCAGCATAGCTCGAAGGGCTGGAACAGCCTGTTCTGTGCTGTATCTCAATAAATAAATATATATAGCTGCTCTGGAGACCTATATATTGTAAACTTCACAAAATTTTACCTTACAAAATAAAAAAATTCATTTTATATAGAGCCGCAGGGAGATATCAGGATATGTGACCATGAAAAAATGGACGTGCATTTATATAGCTCCTCTCACACCTTCCTTAAGATATCCCTCCGGTGACATGGAGCTATGCTTGGGTGCAGCCTTGAAATCCCACCCAAAGCCAACATGATAAGGCAAATCGAAACCCAACATGCCCTTGAGGGTGTGTAATCCTTTTCCACACCCAACATAAGCAACACACACACAAATTGCTGGAGGAACTCAACAGGTCAAGTAGCACTTATGGAGAGGAACAAATGGTTAATGTTTCGAGCTGAGACCCTTCATCAGCAGTAATCTGACTTAAAACCAAATACATGGACAAATCCAGGTACTACAGTCATAGCGTCATAGAGCACTACAGTACAGAAATAGACCCTTCAGCCCATCTATCCCATGCTAAACTGGTCTTCTGCCTAATCTCATTGACCCACACCTGGACCTCCACACCTCTCCCATCCATCTACTAACCCAAACTTCTTAAATATTGAAACCGAACCTACATCCACCACTTCTACTGGCAGCTCATTCCACATTCTCACCATCCCCTGAGGGAAGAAGCTCCCCTTCAGGTTCCCCTTAAACATTTCACTGTTTACCCTGAACTTCTGATCTCTAGTTCTAGTCTCACTCAACCTCAGTGAAAAAATTTTACTCGTATTTACCTTGTCTATACTTTCATAATTTTATGTACTATACTATCTATACTCCTCATAACTTTCTACATCCTGTCTATGCCTTATATTGGGTGGCGGGGTGGAGATACATCTCTACCAAAGGAGGTGTAAGGTGCTCCTTCCCTCCACTAGCCTGCAGGTCACCCTTGGGAAGGGTGTAGCACCTGCTTAGCCCCCTGATCAGGGTCACGTGAAGCCACGAGAGCAGGTGGTGGGTGATCGTATAAGCAGCATATCACAAATCCTGGTTATGTAACTATTGACGCCAGGCAGATAATCTCTGCAGAGTATTGATAGTGGCTGGGGTCACCTGTCTTGTAAAGACACTGCCCAGAAGAAGACAATGGCATAAACACGAGGAATTCTGCAGATGCTGGAAATTCAAGCAACACACATCAAAGTTGCTGGTGAACGCAGCAGGTCAGGCAGCATCTCTAGGAAGAGGTACAGTTGACGTTTCGGGCCGAGACCCTTCGTCAGGACTAACTGAAGGAAGAGCTAGTAAGAGATTTGAAAGTGGGAGGGGGAGGGGGAGATTGGAAATGATAGGAGAAGACAGGAGGGGGAGGGATGGAGCCAAGAGCTGGACAGGTGATTGGCAAAAGGGATATGAGAGGATCATGGGACAGGAGGCCAAGGGAGAAGGAAAAGGGGGAGGGGGGGGAAACCCAGAGGATGGGCAAGGAGTGTAGTTAGAGGGACAGAGGGAGAAAAAGGAGAGAGAGAGAGAGAGAGAGAGAGAGAGAGGGAGAGAGAGAGAGAGAAAAAAAATGTGTGTATATAAATAAATAACGGATGGGGTACATGGGGGAGATGGGGCATTAGCGGAAGTTAGAGAAGTCAATGTTCATGCCATCAGGTTGGAGGATACCCAGACGGAATATATGGCAAACAGCTTCTGTAGAAGACAAGTTGCCAAGAATGGTCATGGTTAGATCGTGATTGATCATGTCATATGACATGGCACAAAATGATGATGATATACATAATTTTGTATATTCTGTCTATACCCCTCCTGATTATGCTACGAGAATCATATGAAATACGAGTAGTGTTAGACCCTCGGGCTCCTTGAGTCTACTCCATCTTTACGTAATGTAATTGAGCTGATCTATGCTTCAACTCTACATCCCTGCCTTTTCCTCAAACTTGTGTCTTCCCCTTAAACCAAGAATATGTCTTCGCTGGTGTAACAGAGGAAATGTGTGAGCTGCAAGCACTCAGAAACAACAATAAGATAATGACCTAATAAATTTCCTCTTTGAAATGTTGTTTCAATTGGTAATTGGTAATTGGTTTGTTATTATCACATATGCTGAGAGAGAGTGAAACACTCGGTTTCGCATACCATCCATACAGATCATCTCAAAGCCAAATTAGAATCAGAATCAGGTTTATTATCACTGGCATATATCATGAAATTTGTTGTTTTGTGGCAGGAGTAAAATGCAATATATAAAAATTGCTATATATTCCAAAAAGGTAAAAAAAAGTTGTGTAAAAGACGAATAGTGAGGAAGTGTTCATTGGTTCATGGACTGTTCAGGATTCTGACGGTGGAGGTGAAGAAGCTGTTCTGAAAACTTTGAGGATTTGGCTCTTCACCTTTTCGACCACATTTTGACTCAGACTCGCTATCACAGCCATATATCCTTTCTTGGAATGTGCCTCCATCGCCAACTTACTCCAGTTGGCTTTAGGATTCGTTTTCGAGCCTCTCAATTGGGACCTTCTGAGGATCCCAGGTACTCACATTTTATTGACTCTGCCTCTCGTAGCTTCTCCCGTCAAGCTCTGAAGGCGACTCTCTCCGCCATGAGGAGGTATTTGGTGTCCCTATCCCAGACCCTTCCACACCTTCGGGACACTTTCTTCGCCGTCTGTAATGGTCCTACCCGTTATTTCATCCTCCGTCGGATCCATGCCTGCAATCGCCGTTTTTTTGACTTTGTCATGTTAGGCAAAGATCGCAAGATCTTACATCTGCAGACCCCAGAGCCTGCTGGCCCTGATGCTAGCGGGCATGAACTTCAGATTGCGGCCACTGCCATTGATCTCGCCGGCTCCAGCACCTCAGGGCATATTCAAAATCCTGAAAACTTTGAGAGTAGGTCTTCAGGCTCCTGTACCTCCTCCCTGATGGTGGTAAAACGAAAAGGGCATGTCCTGGATGGTGATGGTCTTTAATGTTGGAAGCTGCCTTCTTGATGTACCGTCTCTCTAAGCTGTCCTTGAGGGTTGTACAAGTACAGTAGTATGCAAAAGTCTTAGGCACATATACTGTATATAGCGAGGGTGCCTAAGACTTTTGCACAGTACTATAGTAATTTTATCTATTGTACTGTACTGCTGCAAAAAAAAACAAATTTCATGACATATGTGAGTGATGATAAAGCTGATTCTGATATGGGTCTCTATTGTGGACTGGGAGTGGGAAGGGGTCAGGGAGAAGGGAATCATGGTTGGGAAATGGGAGGGGAGAGGGAAGCACCAGAGAGGCATTCTGTAACGATTAATAAACCGATTGTTTGGAATCAAATGAGCCTGCCTGGTGTCTCAGGGCTGGGTGTGTCTGCAACCTTGCCACCTCCCCACCCCTGGAACTCCTTCTCTGCCACTTGTCCCAGACCCCTCCCTTGGCATTTCACCCTCACCATTTCCTACAACTATCATGTTCATGAGCCGACCTGGACAACACTAACCCTACCTCAGGAATGGAACACTACAGACCATCTCTATCACTGCCATGGACTTGTCTCTAATTGTGACTTTGGTTTTTGTGCACTAAGGTCTTGCTTCTGCACAGTTTCCTTTTTCACTGTATTGTATAATTTATGCACCATGTATATACTGTGTGTTATCTGAACCTATGTGTCTGTGATGCTGTTGCAAGCCAAATTTTCATTGTACCTGCACCTCACCCGACTTGTGTGCATGTCATTAATCCTGACTTGACAATAAATTTGGCAATTTGACAGTTAACAATTGGCCTTTCCAGCAATTCCTGCACACTAGATTTATGAGTACACCAGTTATTTAGAGATACTGTGTGGAACAGCCCCTTCGAGCCCAACAGGCCACATTGCCCAGGATGACACCTATGTAACCCTAGACAATTTACAATTTACAATTAACCTTCTAATTGCTGTGTCTTTGGACTGGGAGGAAACTGGAGCACCTGGAGAAAACCTATGCGCACACAGGAAGGAACATACAAACTTCTTACAGACAGTGATGGGAATTCAACACGGGTCGTTGGCGCAGTAAAGCGTTACACTAGCCGTTATGCTACTTGCTCTGCCATTCAACAACAAGTCTGTTCTGATCTCTCTTGAATAAAATACTAACTCAGGAGAAAGAGGTAAAGAGGCAGAGGTCGGGTAATGTAATTCCAGAACTCAGGCCCCAGGAGGCTGAGGGCACATTTTCAAATCAGAAACCTCTCGGATATTGGAAGGTCTAGCTAAAGTGAACATGGAGAGGATATTTCCAATTGTGGGTGAGCCTAGGACTTGAGGACAGAGCCTCAGAATAGAAGGATGTCCCTTTAGAACAGAGATGAGGAGGAACTGCTTTAGATATTCTATGAAACCCATTGAAACAAGAGGCTGTGGAGGCTAAACCATTGGGTATGTTTAAAGCTGAGGTTGATAGGTTCTTGAACACCAAGGGTGTCAAAGGTTACGGGGAGAAGGTTGGAATATGGAATTGAAAGGGATAGTAAATTAGCCATGATAGATTAGCAGAGTAGTTTCAATGGGCTGAATGGCCTACTTCTGCTCTGATGTCTTATGGTCTTATGGTCAGGATGAATCAGATGCCAGATCTGGAGGTTGATATCCGGGATCCATGGCATAAAAATGGTTGGGGACCCCTGGTATTGACAGTAAACTAGAGGACAGAACATAGAACATTACACACAGTACAGGTCCTTTGGGCCATGTGTTGAAACAACCCTTTAACCTATGCCAAGATCCATTTAACCCTTCCCTCCCCCATAGCCCTCCATTTTTCTTTCATCCATGTACCTATCTAAGTCTCTTAAATGTCCCTAAAAGTATCTGCCTCTACCAGCACCCCGCCAGAGCAATCCACACACCAATCACCCGCTGTAAAAAAATGGCCTCTGTCATCCCCCTATACATTGATCCCGATACTTTAAAATTATGCCACCTCATATTAGTAACTTCCACCCTGAAACAAAGACTCTGGCTTCCCACTCGATCTCTGCCTCCTATCATCTTTTACACCTCTACCAAGTCACCTCCCATCCTCCGGCTGTTCAGGACTCCTTCAGCATTGTTCAGTTCCATTCCCCTCGTCATAGGAAGGAGGTGGAATCTTTAGAGAGGGTGCAGAGGAAACTTACCAGGATGCTGACTGGGTTCGAGGGCATGTTATGAGAGTCTTAGAGCATAGAACTGTACAGTACAGTATAGGCCCTTCAGTCTGCTATGTTGTGTCAACCTTTAACCTACTCCAAGATTAATTTAACCCTTCCATCCCACATGACCCTCTTCCATCACCATCCCTGGCAGCATGTTCCACCATTCTCCATGTAAAGAACCTGCCCCTGACATCCCCCCTCGACTTTCCTCCAAACACCTGAGAGTTATGCCCACTTGTGTGAGCCATTTCCACCCTGGGGAAGAGTCTCTGGCTGTCCACTCGATCCGTGCTTCTTATCATCTTGTAGTCACAAAAATCAAAATAGATTGATTTTAAAATTAAATTAAGTTATTGATTGGGGCAAATGTAGGTTGCTGTCTGACTCGGGAAGTTGAAGTTTTGATGACACCGCTTGCTTATTCGGTTCTGCAAAGCAAATCTAAGTCCATGAAGTTCAAAGATTCAAGTTCAAGGTCAAGTTTACTATCATTCAGCCGAACACATGTATATCACCGAATGAAACAACATTGCTCCCAACCGAGGTGCACAACGCAATACATGTAACTCTTGCAATGTATAAGCTAACAGTACCACAAATAAATGAATAAATTGTAAGGCGTACTTTAATGAAACAAGTCAAAAAGTGAACAGTATAGCGCTACTGGAGGTTCATATGTGATGAGACCTGGGTTGTTAGATCTGGACTGTTTCCCATCCTAACCGTTCTTGTCCTAACGTTACGGTACCTCCTGCCTGATGGTAGGAGGTCAAACAGATTGTAGGATGGATGGGAGGGATCATTGACAATGCTAATAGTTTCCCCTGTAATTAAATAACATTCCAGAGAGGCAGACCTATGGGAAGGAAGGGGTTAAACCACTGCAGTAACAGCCATGCATTATTTACACAGAGACTAATGAATAAAACATTTAAGTACTGGGCTAATAAATTTTCCAACACAAAGAAAACGCAGGTATGATTTAAATATATGTCTGTGATGAATATTACTTGAATTATGGTCGAGCCACAGTTGGAGACCTTTTTTTTTACTAAGACGCCATCTCAAACAAAGAGGTATCTGTTGAGTTGCAGGAAAACACACAGGGAAGATAGAAAAGGAGAAATGTGGGGCTGTCAATTTTCAACCATTGCTATCAGAAAAATTACATTGTGGGCAGACGAGTAACTAATCAGCACAACAGAAACCCTCCTGCAATAAATTACTCTACGGTGAAATAAACCACACAAACAGACTGATGATAATAAATGTAAATTATTCCTCTGAAGAAATTTTCTTGGTACATGAGTAATAAGAACCATCAGGCAGGAGTCTTCCTTAACATTAATTACAGAAAATGACAAGTGAGCTGACAAGTAGAAAGTCTCATTATCTGGAAACATATTCACAACTTCGCAATTTGTGTGAGATGGACTTGAGCTAAATTAATCTCCGGTCTTTGCACGAGGCTGTTCTAATTTTCATGTTATTAACAGGTTTGCAGTATCACTCAGAACTGCCACTCTAATCAGGTTTCAGCGTGTTCTCAAACCTTGTGTCATTTAAAGGATAAGCCTTCATAATGGTACTCTCTTTCATGTGAAGAATTCTACATCGTATCTTTAATAAGGTTCTTTAATCATCTTCCAGCACTCAACTTTGGCACTGATGATGTGTGCATGTGTGTGTGTGTGTGTGTGTGTGTGTGTGTGTGTGTGTCTGTCTGTCTGTCTGTCTATGTACCTGTGTATTTCTGTGTTTATGTGTTTCTGTGTGCTTCTGAGAGTTTCATGATGTTTCTGTGATTTTTTTTTGTGTTTGCCTGTGTGTTGTCTATGTGTCTACATGTGTCTGTGTGTTTTTATGTGTTTCTGAGAGCTTCTGGGTTTGTTTCTGTTTTTTGTGTTTGCATCTCTGTGATTCTGTGTGTCTGAGTGATTCTGTGCGATTCTGTGTGTTTCTGTGTGTCTGTATGTTTCTATGTGTTTCTGTGTCTGTCTGTCTGTATCTGTGTGTTTCTGCGCGTCTGTGCGTTCCTGCATTTGTCTGTGTGTTCCTGCATTTGTCTGTGTATTTCTGTGTGTGCACATGTTTGCCTGTGTTTGTGTTTGTCAGTATTTGTCTGTGCATGTGTCTGTGTGTTTCTGTGAGATTCTGCATATCTCTGCGTGTTCTTACATGTGTCTGTGTGTTTCTGTGGCTTGGACTATCATTGAGAAGGCTTTAAAGTTTGTGAAAAAGTGTAAGCAAAAATCATTCCTCGATTAGGATATTTTTAATGGAAACAACCACACTGTAACTTTCAAGTGACGTTCTGTCTCTTGGTTTGTAAATCTCCTGCCTGTTAATCAACTCTTCAGTTTATTAATGGAAGATTGGTTATTTGTTCTGCTAACAATGAGCTGGTGTGGGAGCAGTTATTGCCACGTTAACATATTCTGTTTGGTTTAATTGTAATGAATGTACTTTTTCACCCAGGCAAGCAGAACTCTGTTCCTTGTACGACAGCTGGAGTCTCCCCGATTGTCATCAATAAAACACACAAAGTCTGAAGCTGATACCTTTCCAACTGAAAAATATCTGTTGGTACAAGTCAACACAACGCCACACACCAAGTAATCATCTGATTACAGACACTAGACAAAGATGCTGCAAACAACGCCATTTAGATGTGTTCCTAACATTTTGTTTTTGTTGACAAATTAAAAGACAAAAAGAATGGGAAAAATCACAAAAGGAAAAGCTGGGATTACCCAGCAGGTCGGGCAGCATCCGTGGAGAGAGGTTCAGGGTCAACATTTCAATGTGCTAGGTCGTTAACCTGAACCAGTAACTTTATTTCTTTCTCATTTCCGGCATCTTTTGCTTTTATTTCTGACATCCAGCATCATGCTCCTGTGAAGGAGGAGTACGACCAGAAGGGTCCGATGATTTAATTTTATGTTTATTTAAATATACAGTGTGGTAAGAGGCCCTTCCAGCCTGAAAGTTAGAGAAAGCAATGTTCCTGCCATCAGGTTGGAGGCTTCCCAGACAGAAAATGAATTGTAACTTCTTCAACCTGAGTTTGGCCTCATTGTGGCAGCAGAGGAGGCCATGGACCGACCTCTCAGTATGAGAGTGTGTGGTCTGTACCTCCTTGGACTATTGTACCATTGGTAATAATGAGAAGAGGGCATGTCCTGGGTGACTGGGGTCCTTCATGCCTTTCTGATGCATCTGTCCTTAAAGATGTCTTGGGTACTACAGAGACGAGTACCCAAGATGGAGCTGACTAATTTTACAACTTTCTACAGCTTCTTTCGAGCCTATGAAGTAACCACCCACCCACCCCCATACCAGAGGGTGATGCAGCCGGTCAGAATGCACTCCACAGTACATCTGTAGAAGTTTGTGAGTGTTTCAGGTGGCAAAACAAATCTCCTCAAACTCCTAATGAAATATAGCCACTGTCTTGCCTTCGTTATAGCTGTATCGATCTGTTGGGATCATGTCGGATCCTCAGAGATCTTGACACCCAGGAACTTCAAATTGCTCACTCTCTCCACTTTTGATCCCTCTATGAGGATTGGTTTGTGTTCCCTCGTCCTCCCGTTTCTGCACCGCTGGTAATATTATCACCAATCCACTCAGATTGTGGTCTTCTGGTTAGGAAGCCAAGGATCCAACTGCAGAGGGATGCACAGAGGTCCAGGTTCTGTAGCTTATTGATCAAGATTGTGGGAATGATGGTGTTAAATGCTGAGTTATAGTCAACGAACAGCATCCTGACATAAGATTTGTATTATCCTGGTGAAGAGCCATTGAAGTTGAGTTTGCTGTAGACCTATTGTGGCGACAGGCAAATTGCAGAGGTCCAGGTCCTTGCTGAGGCAGCAGTTGATTTTAGTTTGACCGACCTCTCAAAAAGCATTTCATCACAGTAGCTGTGACTGCTACTGGACGATAGTCATTAAGGTAGCTCACACTACTCTTCTTCAGCACTGGTATAATTGCCCTTTTGATGCACGTGGGAACCTCTGACCATAGCAGTGAGAGGTTGAAAATGTTCTTGAATACAGGTACTCCATCGGGGCCTGCCCCTTGAGGGGGTTCATCCTCCTTAAAGACAGCCTAACATCGGCCTCCAAGACAGAGATCACAGGGTCACCGGGTGCAGCAGGTATCTTCACAGCTGTAGTTATATTCTCCCTTTCAAAGTGGGCATAAAAGGAGTTGAGCTCGTCTGGTAGCGAAGCATTGCTGCCATTCAGGCTATTAGTTTTCGCCTAGTAGGAAGTAATGTCCAGCAAACCCTGCCAGAATTGACGTGCTTCCAATGCCACCTCCATCCTCAATTGGAATTGTCTCTTCACTCTTGAACTAGCTCTCCACAAGTCATACCTGGTTTCCTAGTGCAAACCTGGGTCACCAGATTTAAATGCCACATATCTAGCCCTCAGCAGATGTTCATCCTGGTTCATCCACGGCTTTTGGTTTGGGAATTTACAGCAAGTTTTCGTAGGCACGAACTCATCCACACAGGTTTTAATGGAAGTGGTAACAACTGTGGCATACTCATCTGGATTGGAAAATGAATCCCTGAATACAGTCAAGTCCGATTCAAAGCAATCCTGTGCTTTTCTCCCGTTTCTGCTCCGCTGGGACATCCTGCCTTTTGCAATCGACAGAACCAAGTGTTCGTTGCTTGAGATTTCCAGCATCTGCAGAATCTCTTGTGCCTAAGATTCATTGTCAGCATTTTTATCCAGGGATGAGCAGGGTGCAGCATGTTGAAAAGCGAATGGAAATTGTGAAGCCATTACTTCCCAACTGCCCCCCCACCCGACCATTAGTACATTTACATGGAGCATTGCCTCAGAAAGCAGCATCCATCACCAAAGACCCCCACCATCACCTCGCTGGAGTTTAGAAAATGATGAAGATCTCATTGAAACCTATTGAATATTGAGTGAATGTGGACAGGATGTTTGCTACAGTGGAAATAAATGTGTGGAGATTGGATGCAATGGGGCTTGTTTTGCAGTTGTTGCTTTATCGTTGGTATGTTCTACTGATTCAACCGGGTGCACTATGTTGTGCCGGAATTCAAGGCGGCACTTGTGGGCTGCCCCCAGCATAACCTTGGGTGTGTTGGTTGTAAACGCAAACGACACATTTCACTGTCTGTTTCAGCGCACACGTGATAAATAAATCTGAATCTGAATCTGACTCCAGCTCCATCATGGGCACTAGCATCCCCACCTTCGCAGACATCGTCAAAAAGCAGTGTCTCAGAACGGCCGCATCCAGCATTAAGGACCCCCACAACCAGACGTGCCCTCTTCTCATTATTGTCATCCGGGAGGAGCTACAGGAGCGTGAAGACACACGCTCAACATTTCAGGAACAGCTTCTTCCCCTCTGCCATCAGATTTCTGAATGGACAATGAACCCGTGAACACCACCTCACTTTTGGCACAATTTCTTTGCATTTTTATACAGTAGAGCTACTAGGACTTGATGTTTCAATCCCTATGGTAAGTCGGCACTCTCGATGTTGGCAGTGGGTTTGGAATGGTGATGAGGGGGGAGGGTAGGTACATCATCGAGGTCATCAGGTGGGCACCCTCCTTCTTTGACGTTTTGTTGATAAGCCCACAGCATCTCCAGAGGGCTCAACGGTGCTACCTCGTGTCCCAGATACACCCCCCTCAATGTATTTTATTCACTGCCTCAAAACAGCAAATTTCAAGACAGATGTTGGTGCTGATAAACCTGATTTGTCTTATGGAGCCCCTCCTTCGGTTAGGGTCGACCATGGATATTGTGTCCCAGCTGTCTATGTGATGCGCAAGCGTGGGCAGTACGATATGGAGAGCAAGCTGATGCCCACGCAGCAGGCTCCCCCTGTCCATACGGATGGTGAATCCAAAGGAACGGCAGAGACAAATACTGTTTGGCTCTGGTGCCATTGCAGGAGTTGCCCGTCAGTGTTGAACTCAAGGTAGGACTGTCTTAGGGACTCTAGATGTGGATTTTTCCTCATGGTTTACTCTCAAAAGCCTTTCCCATGAGTGGGTATAGCCAGAAGGCAGCGGAGGTTTGAGATCAGAGTTTTCCTTCTCATAGATTAGCGGCCAACTGCGGCTGATGAGCCCCATCTGCCTGAAGCAACTGGTTTTAAAGCGCCAGTAACCCGCTTTTGCCTCTTCAGTAGAAATGGTCGGGCCGGGCTTAGCAGCAAAGCTGCAGGTGAAGACCTGAGCTAGACTTGAAGGTCAGAGGTTACTTGTGATACACGCCATTGGGAGCTCATCGCCACTATCTCCAGCCTTGACACCTTAAGGAACCTGATAGTTATTCTGATCTAAATGCAGCTAATTTTGGAGGTAAGCGTAACCATCACTGAGACGTCCACTGACACTGGCCGGGAATGGATCTTCAGACATTAGTGGTAAGGTTTGGGTGGCACGATAGTGTAGTGGTTAGCGCATCGCTTTCCAGTGCCAACGACCAAGGTTCAATTCCCACCACTGTCGGTAAGTAATTTGTCCATTCTCCCTGTGACCGCAAGGGTTTCCTCCTGGTGCTCCGGTTTCCTCCCACATTCCAAAGACGTCCAGCGTTCATAGGTTAATTGGTCACGCTGGGCAGTGTAGGCTTATTGGGTCAGAAGGGCCTGTTACCATACTGTACCCCTAAATTAAAATTAAGTGTGCTGGATTAATGTGAAAGGCTTCGTGCCAAGGCAAACATTTCTTTTTCAGAATATTTCATACCAACCAACCAGAAAAGAAATTCATGTTCAAGCAGCAAAACATTGAATGATATTTAATCACAATTTTTCCATGAATCTTGACAGGCTAAGCTCTAAAGGACAACTTCACTGCGCCTCATATTCCAGTGAGAAATGGTGTCACCACAACACTGCTATTTTTAACTTATGATTAAAACGCACTTCAGGATTAAGTGGACTGTTTTGGAGGAACATATGTATACAGGCAGCGCACGGGTCCTTTGGAAGGTGTGGGATCAGCAGTTTCTAATGTTCTTCTGCCAGCGTGTACGCAGTGCCCACGCTGGCAGAGGGTGTTCAGATTTGTTTTATATCTTCATGCCAACTTGGTAGCAGAGGCTGGTAAAGGAGAAAGGGCGAATGAAATGGATTGGCTAAATCTGGGGGTTTTGTGATTCAGTCTTAGAGAAAAGAAACTATATGGAGTTGGAACCTCGGAATCAGGTGAAATTTGTTGTTTTGTGGCAGCAGTACATTGTAATACATAATAATGATTTTAATACCTATAAATTACAATAAGAAGTATATCTAAAAATTAAATTAAGTAGTGCAAAAAGAAAGAAAATTAGTGAAGTAGTGTACGTGGATTCATTGTCCATTTAGAAATCAGATGGTGGAGAGGAAGAAGCTGTTCCTGAAATGTTGAGTGTGGGTCTTCAAGCTCCTGTACCTCCTCCTTGACGGTAGCAATGAGAAGAGGGCATGTCCTGGGTGATGGGACTATCGAGCTGTGCATGGCTTTTATTAGATGTTGGATAGATCCAGAGTGGAAATCATTGGAGTTTCAGAAGGGAATTGGAAATCTTATTCTGCTACTTTATGGAGTAGTTCACCCTTCATTCACACTGATGTCAATCAATGACTAGTGGACTTGGATTGACATGCCAGGGTTGACGTGGATGATTTAAAAGGGCTGATCCCTCGTTTAATCCTGTGGCAGAAACCACAAAGTGCCTCGAATGTGCTAGCAAGGTAGGAAAGTCCAGCAAAAATTAAAGGACGCTCTCAGTGTAGACACTGTTCAGAAGATGACTGTTAGATCTTTCACCCTTGTGTAAATACTGCTGATCCTGGAAGCACCCAGGGTTGCCATGGTAATAGTTGTTGATGAAGTTATTTTGTTGATAGTTTAACAAAGGCAGATAGGGGGAGAAAGAGAACAAACAGATATGTAAAGGCTGTGAAATGCAGGTCCTAAGTTGTAGGAAGTGTCCAATGTTTGTGGAAAGACAATTAATCTGCAGGTGTATAACCCACGGCAGATGTGGCCAGTTTTACACAAACAGAGAAACTGAGCTGACAATAAGCTTGATTTGCCTTGACATGATTTAAAAAAGCTGCAGATGCTGGAAATCTGGAATAAAATATCAACCCTGGTCTCACTCTATCACAGATATTTCCTTTGTTCTGCTCTATACACTTTGGTCACATCGCAGCAGCCAATGAACCTACAAACCCACATTCCTTGGGGAGATGGGATGACCTCAGTTCGAGGCGCAAAAGACTGGGGTTGAGAGGGATAATAAATCAGCCGTGATCGAATAGCGGACCTGCGTCAAGAGGGCTGAATGGCCTAATTCTGCTCCTATGCCTTATGGTCCTATCTCCTTACAATGCTGCTTAAGACGTAAGACTGTAAAGAACAAAACAGAAGCTGGAGTAGGCCACATAGTCACTTGAACCATTATCTGCATGATAATGGATCATTTTTCTCTCTCAGCTCCTCTGTTGTTTGATCTCCATTTCCCTTATTCCCAGTTTTCAGCTTCCCATGTGTGCAATCCCAATATTGACCACCAAATTTTTTGTGGTGCTGTGGTACCATAGCAGTTAGCACAGCACTATTACAGCTCAGGGCATTAGAGCTTGGAGTTCAATTCCAGTGTCCTCTGTAAGCAAGTTTGTGTGTGCTTTCACGGGTTTCCTCCGGGTGTTCCAGTTTGCTCCCACAGTCCAAAGCCATTCCAGTTAATAGGTTAACTGGCCATTGTAAATTGTCCTGTGATTAGGCTAGTGTTGAATTGGTGTATCTCTAAGTAAATTTTCTCAACTCTCTCCACCTTGATGCAACACTGATATTTTGGTTTGGTAATGTTCTTCTGAAGACACTTAGTATTCTTTTAGTGTTGTTAAAGGAGCCATGTAAATGAAAGTTGTTGTTGGCACACAATGGCTTAACCAAGGTTACCACAGAAAGACAGTGACCTGACTAGATAAACAGAGGGTTTGCTGACATTTTGACCTGAGATTCATGTCCACCGATCAAACTTTGAATTCACGTGTGCTTCCATCTTCTTGCTTTTTATAATTTACCGTGGACTCCTGTTACGGTTATTATCATTTGATCATCATTTTCATTATTATGTGCTGTGTTTATGATGTGGGCGATCATGGTCTTTCCTTGAGCATGGTTGTTCTTGGTAAATATTTCCACACAAGCGGTTTGCCATTGCCTTCTTCTGGGCAGTGTCTTTACAAGACGGGTGATCCCAGCCTTTATCAATACTCTTCAGAGATTGTCTGCCTGGAGTCAGTGGTCACATAACCAGGACTTGTGATCTGCACTGGCTGCTTGTACGACCATCCACCACCTGCCCCCATGGCTTCACGTGACCCTGATCAGGATGGGGTGGGGTGGGTGCTAAGCAGGTGCTAATACCTTGCCCAAGGGCGACCTGCAGGCTAGCGGAGGGAAGGAGCTCCTTGCGCCTCCTTTGGTAGAGACGTATCTCCAACCCGCCACCCATATCATTTGATAGTGCTCCTTTTAAGACTATCTTAAAAGTTTGTCAATAAAGCACAACAGCATTTCCACTTCCTGAGGAGACTGAGATGAGTGAGACTCCCCCCCCCACCCCCACCCACCCCAATTTTAACCAATTTTTACAGGAGCACCATTAAGAGTGTGCTGACCAGCTGCATCAATGTCTGGGATGAGGATTGCAAGGCATCTGACAGCAAGTCCCTACAAAGGATTGCGAAGACTGCTAAGAGGATCATTGGTGTCTCTTTTCCCCTCATTAGAGCTATTTATCTGAAGCACTGCATACACAGTGCCCTTAGCATTGTCAGTGATCCCTCCCATCATCCAACAATCTCTTTGAACCCCCCCCCCCAGCCCCCACCATCAAGCAGGAGCTAAATAGCATTAGAACAAGAACTGTTAAGATGGGAAACAGCTTCTTCCCCCAGACTGTGAGACTACTGAACTCTCTGCCACCACCCAGGTCTCATCACGTATGAGGAACCAGTGACGTTACACTGTTTGCTTTTTAACTTGTATATGTACCTTATTATTTGTTAATTTGTTTGTGGCAATATTACCTTATGTGTTGTGTGTGTGTGTGTGTGTGTGTGTGTGTGTGTGTGTGTGTGTGTGTGTGTGTTATATGTACTGTGTTGTGCACCCTGGTCTGGAGGAACATTGTTTTATTTGGTGGTATACATGGGTAAAATTGAATGAAATAAACTTGAACTTGGACAATATATGGAAACCATTTGATACCCCCATTGCAGTGAATACAATGAGTATTAATTCTGAAGTGCAATTGTGCTAATCTAGATAGAAATACTTTGCTTCATATGCCAGTAGAGCTCAGGAACAGGCCCCTGGGCCCACAATATTGTGCCAAACCAAATAAATTAGTAATTAATTGCCCAACTAAACCGATCCCTTATGCCTATACAACATCCCTATCTTTCCATTCTCTGCACATTCTTGGCCTCTTGAACGCCTCCACCACCACCCATTCTCAGCACTCATCACTCCCAGTGTAAAAGCTTGCCCTGCACACCTCTTTTGAAGTTACCCCTCTCACCATAAGGGAGCTGCCCTCCACTACTTGACATTTCAACTCCAGAACAAAGAGGTCTACTCTACCTATGTCTCACATAACTTTATACATCTCTATCAGGTCTCCCCTCGTGATGGTATTGGGTTTGCTGTTCAGTAGCTCGGAACTCCAAAGGAAATTTAATTCCTATCTGATATAGACATTTTATTTGTTTAGAGTTACAATGTGGAATAAGCTCTCCTTGCCCTTTGATCTGCACCATTCAGCAACCCTTATTTAATCACGGGACAATTTACAATGACCAATAAACATACAAACCAATCTGTCTTTGGATTGCAGGAGGAAACCAGAGCACCTGGAGGAAACCCACACATTCCATGGGGAGGACATACAGACTCCTTACAGAGGACAGTGGGATGAACACCGAACTCCAACACCTCGAGCAGTAATAGCATCGTTCTAACCACTATGTTGCCATGGTATCTACGAGTGACATCTGTATAGGGAGATTATATTTTACCCACTCATTTTTCAAAGATTAACCTATTTACCTCTCTAATCTCTACGGCGAGGTCTAGCCGCCAATACCCATTATGTGCTCCCCCACCACCAAAGAGGAGATACTTCCAGCTAACAAAGTACTTTAAACACAATTTATTTTACTTTAATGATGGTGGTAGCTGTCCATCGTGTCCGACGATGACAGGAAATCTATCGGGAGAGTTTTTAAAGTGGAAAAGCCATCGCACTGGGCAGTTCCACTCTCTCGACCTCAGAAGTCCGGGTCCAGTGGTACGAACAAGCGTCACAAACTGGGATCTTCCTTGATTGCAGTGCACATGTCTTCTGTGCCTTGTCATGCCCTTTGGTCTCCATGGAGCGTTGGCAGAACTGCCTTCCCGGCCATTGGACTTCATTATAGATCTCATCCACCCAGCCCACCGGAGTGGACTTCCCATGCAGGACAGGCATGTCCCTATCTCAGTAGAGTATGAGGACACCGGCTGATTGGGCAGAGTGTGTTTGTTGGGCCAGAGGAGCCTGTTACTATGCTGTATCTTGGAACGCATGACATCACGTGCGTGTGATGTTCCTCGGTTACATTTGTCAGGCCAGGTGAACGCTGTGTTTAATTAGGCCAACGTCAACCCCACTCTCTCTCTCTCGATTAAATCATGGCCAAGGGGAATCTCCCTGTTCTCTTGTTTATGGCAAAAGGCTCAGTAAGGAATATTAGTTAGACATTTAACCTTGTCAAAAGCAACTCTTTCCTTCAAGTAGACCATAACCTTATTGTGATTTGGAGGCTATGCTGGCTGGAGTCGGTGATTTATTCTTTGGCTCTGACTGAATATACCTGGACTATTTCAATTTCATATTTTATGTTTTGTGCTTTTTGCTCATTATTTTGTTGCCATTGGCATGATTTGTTTTTTTTTGTGTGTGGGGGGGTGGATTTGATGTTCTTTGAACAGGTTTCGTGGTTTTCTTTGTTTTATGGCTGTCTGTACAGAAGACGAATCTCAGGTTTGAATAGTGCATACATACTTTGATAATAAATATACTTTGGATCTTTGAATCTTGGGCAGGTCACCCATGCCAAACAGGTCAAAGGATAGAGGCCAGACTAAAAGAGTGCACTGGTCCACGAGGCAACATGAGCATCAACACCCCCCAACCCTTCTCCCCCGCACAAAACACAAGAACATCAATCCAAACCGCCCCGAGCCCACACAAAAAAACTAACAAATCGCAGAGAACATCAACCTCCAAACCCCCTCCCGTTGCACAGCAAAAAGAGGTGTGGAGGGGGGAAGTTCCACAACTAATCAGGGACAACATCACAGTTGCACTCAGGAGAGACATGATGGAGCGGTCAGTAACTGAGTCCATTTGGGGGAAACTCAAGAATAGGAAGGGTATAATCACAAGGCTGGAATTGTAGTTATTGAGCCCTCAATAGCCACCAGGATAGTGAGGAACAGATACCTGTATGTAAACAGATTAACAAAATATGAAAAAATAATAGGATTGATAATAACCTTCCAGGTGAAGCGACACTTCACGTGTGAGTCTTTTGGGGTTATACACTGTGTCTAGTGCTCCCAGTGTGGCCTCCTGTATATCGGTGAGACCCGACGTAGATTGGGAGACCGCTTCGCTAAGCATCTACGCCAGAAGAAGCGAGATCTCCCAGAGGCCACCCATTTCCCACTCTCATTCCGACATGTCTATCCATGGCCTCCTCTACTGTCGCAATGAGGCCACACTCAGATTGGAGAAACACCACTCTATATTCTGTCTGGGTAGCCTCCAACCTGATGGAATAAACATCAATTTCTCGAAATTCCGGTAATGGCCCCCAACCCCTCCTTCACCATTCCCCATCTCCGTTTCCCTCTATCACCATATCTCCTTGCCTGCCCATCCCCTCCCTCTGGTGTTCCTCCCCCCTTTTCTTCCTTCCGTGGCCTTCTATGCTCACCTATCAGACCCCCCCTTCTCCAGCCCTGTATCTCTTTCACCAATCAACTTCCCAGCTCTTTACTTCATCCCTCCCCTTCCCGGTTTCACCTATCACCTTGTGTTTCTCTCTCCCCTCCCCACCTTTCAAATCTACTCCTCGTCATTTTTCCCTCCAGTCCTGCCAAAGAGTCTCAGCCCGAAATGTCAACTTTACTTTTTCCATAGATGCTGCCTGGCCTGCTGAGTTCCTCCAGCATTTTGTGCATGTTGCTCACATTTCCAGCAACTGCAGATTTTCTCTTGATGAGGGTTGATGTCATGGGGGGGGGGGTTTCAACTTCCCTGATATAAACTGGGAACCTCTTAGTGCAAGGGGCTTAGATGGAGTAGAATTCATTAACTGTATTCAAGAGGGTTTCTTAAATCAATATGTAGATGAGAGGAGGGGCTGTATTGGACCCCGTGTTGGTTAGATAACTGACCTCTCAGTTGGTGAGCATTTAGGGAAGTGACCACAACCCTTGAACTTTTAGGATAGTTAGTGATAAGGATAGGTATGGTCCCTATGGGAGAGTCTTAAAATGGAATAGGGCAAACTCCAAGGGCATTAGCCAGGAACTAAGAGTTCATCGGGAACACCGTTTTCCTGGCAAGTCCACGTCAGACATGTGGAGGGTGTTTAAAGATCAATTGCACAGAGTACAGGAAAAGTATGTATGTTCCTATTAGAAGGAAAGACGGGGACGGAAAGATAAGTGAACCCTGGATGTTCAGAGAGGTGATGAATTTAGTCAAGAGGAAAAGGGAAAGGTATGTAAAGCTTGGGAAGTTAGAGCACATGAGGAGTATAAAGAAGCCACAAAAGATCTAAAGAAGGGAATTAGGAAAGCAAGGAGGGGCCATGAAAACTTTAGGGCAAATAGGATTAAGGTTAGACCATAAGACATAGAAGCAGAATTAAGCCATTCAGCCCATCTAGTCTGCTCAGTCATTTCATCATGGTTGATCCCAGATCCCATTCAACCCCATACACCTGCCCTTTCACTATATCTCTTGAGGCCCTGACCAATCAGGAATCTATCAAATTCCACTTTATATATACCCGCGGACTTGACCTCCACCACAGTCTGTGGCAGAGCGTTCCACAGATTAACCACATTCTGGCTAAAAAAAATTTCTTCCTTACTTTTGTTCTAAAAGGTCGTCCCTCAATTTTGAGGCTGTGTCCTCTGGTGCTAGATACTCCCACCAGAGGAAACATCCTCTCCACATCCAGCTTATCTAGTCCTTTCAACATTCGATAGGTTTCAATGAGATCCCCTCCCCAGTATTCTTCTAAATTCCATGAGTACAGGCCTAAAGTTGTCAGATGCTCCTCATATGTTAACCCCTACATTCCTGGAATCATTCTTGAGAATCTTCTCTGGACTCTCTCCAATGACAATACATCATTTCTGAGATAAGGGGCCCAAAACTGTTGACAATACTCCGTGTGGCCTGACTAGTATCTTATAAAGACTCAGCATTATCTCCTTGTTTTTACATTATATTCCCCTTGAAATAAATGCCAACATTGCAATTGCTTTCTTTACTGCAGACTCAACCTGTAAGTTAACCTTCTGGGAGTCTTGCATGAGGACTCCTAAGTCCCTTTGTACCTCTGATGTTTGAACCTTCTCCTCATTTAGATAGCAGTCTGCACTAGCGTTTCTTTTCCCAAAATCCATTCCCAATACTATATCCCATCTGCCACTTTTTTGCCCATCCTTCCAATTCATCTAAGTCTTGCTGCAATCGCATTGCTTCCTCAGCGCTACCTACCCCTCCACCTATCTTTGTATCATCTGCAAACTTTGCCAAAAAGCCACTAATTCCATTATCTAAATCATTGACAAACAATGTGAAAAGTAGCGGTCCCAATACTGACCCCTGAGGAAGACCACTAGTCACTAGCAGCCAACCAGAAAAGGCCCCCTTTATTCTCACTCACTGCCTCCTGCCTGTCAGCCATTCCTCTATCCATGCCAGTATCTTTCTTGTAACACCATAGGATTTTATCTTGTTAAGCAGCCTCATGTGAGGCACCTTATCAAATGCCTTCTGAAAGTAAATGACATCCACTGCCTCTCCTTTGTCTACCTTGCTTGTTACTTCTTTGAAGAACTCAAACAGATTTGTTTGGAAAAACTTTCTTTTACAGAAACCATGCTGACTTTGACTTATTTTATCATTTGTCTCCAAGTGCCTCGAAACCTCATGCTTAATTATAGGCTCCATCACTTCTCCAACCACTGAGGTTAGGCTAACTGGGCTATAATCTCCTCTCTTTTGTCATCTCCCCTTTTTAAAGAGTGGAGTGACATTTGCAATCTTCCAGTCTTCTGGGACAATGCTAGAGTCAAGTGATTCTTGAAAGATCATGACAAATGCATCTGTTATTCCCTTCAGCAACCTCTGTCAGCACTCTGAGATGTAGTCCGTCTGGCCCAGTTGACCTATCCACCTTAAGACCTTTCAGTTTGCCTAGCACTTTTTTCTTTGTATTAGCAATGGCTCTCACTCCTGTTCCCCGACACTCACAAACCTCTGGCATACAGCTAGTGTCTTCCACAGTAAAGACTGAAGCAAAGTCGTTATTGAGTTCATCTGCCATTTCTTTGTCCCTCATTACTATCTCACCTGCATCACTTTCCACTATCAACTCTCACCTCCCTTTTATTCTTTATATAACTGAAAAAACTTTTGGTATCCTGCTTTATATTATCGGCTAATTTATCCTCATATTTAATCTTTTCCCTTCTTAAAGCTTTTTTAGTTGCCTTTTCGCAGCAGGTCGGGCAGCATCTCTAGGAAGAGGTACAGTTGATTTTTCAGGCCGAGACCCTTCGTCAGGACTAACTGAAGGAAGAGTTAGTAGATGCTGCCTGGCCTGCTGCGTTCACCAGCAACTTTGATGTGTGTTGCTTGAGTTTCCAGCATCTGCAGAATTCCTCTTGTTTTAGTTGCCTTTTGTTGGATTTTAAAAGCTTCCCAATCATCCAACTTCCCACTCACTTTGCTACCTTATATGCCCTTCCCTTGGCCTTTTATGCAGTCCTTAACTTTCCTTGTCAGCCACGGTTGTCTATCCCTGCCATTTGAGAGCTTTGTCTTCTGAGGGACATGTCTATCCTGCGCCGTGAGCTATTCCTAGAAACTTCAGCCATCTCTGCTCTGTCATCATCCCTGCCAGTATCCCCCTCTAAACCACCTTGGCAAGCTCCTCCCTCGTGCCTCTGTAATTCCCTTTATTCCATTGTGATACTGATACATTTGGCTTGTGCTTCTCCCTCTCAAATTGCGGTATGAACTCAATCATATTACGATCACTGCCTCCTAATGATTCTTTTACGTTAAGCTGACTAATAAGATCTGAGTTATTACACAACACCCGATCTAAAATAGGATTTCCCCAAGTAGGCTCAAGCACTAGCTGCTCTATAAAGCCATCTCATATGCATTCAGCAAATTCCCTCTCTTGCATTCCGACACCAACCTGATTTTCCCAATTCCCTTGTATATTGAAGACCCGTTACAATTGTGACATTACCCTTATCACATGACCTTTCCAGCTCCATCTGCAATCTCAACCTCACATTCTGGCTACTATTTGGAGGCCTATATATGATTCCCATAATGGTTTTGTTACCCTTGCAGTTTCTTAACTCCACCCATAAAAGATTCAACACACTCTGACCCTATGTCACCTCTTTCTAAAGACGTAATTCCATTTCTTATCAACAGAGCCACGTCACCGCCTATGCCTTTCTGCCTGTCCTTTTGATACAAAGTGTATCCTTTGATGTTAAACTCTCAACTATGACCTTCTTTCAGCCACGACTCAGTGATGCCCACAATGTCATACCAACCAACTTCTAAATGCGTCACAAGTTCGTCCACCTTATTCCGAAGGCTATGTGCATTTAACTAAAGCACCTTCAGTCCTGCGTTCTTTGCCCTTATGAAATTTGCCTCTGTGGTACAACTTAACTCTTTGCTGTCTGTAGTTGTATCCAATCATTGGCTTGTCCTTCCTTCCATTCAAATTTCATATTGCATCATCTACTTGTAAACCTGCTGGCTCATCCTCAGCTCTATCATACTGGTTCCCATCCCAAGGTATTCTATACATACACCAAGTGCAAGAGGATAACTAGGGAGAGGGTAAGATCACTCAAGGATAATGAGGGGAACATTTGCTCGGGTGTGGAGAATGTGAGTGAGGTATTTAATGAGTACTTTGCTTCAGTATTTACCAAGGAAAAGACATGGAGGACCAGGAGATCAGTGCTGAGTGCATAAATATGTTCGGGAAGTTAGAAGTCAAGGAGGAGGAAATGTTGGGTCTCTTAATGAGTATTAAGGTGGATAATTTCCCAGACCTGATGGGATTTACCCCAGGTTATTGAGGGAAGCAAGAGAAGAGATTTCTGGGGCCTTGACCAGCATCTTCTTGTCATGCAAGGTCCCGGAGGACTGGCAGGCGACTTATGTTGACTAATGTTCTCTACTAAAGAAGAGAACAAGGGAAAGTGTTGGGAACCATAGTCCAGTGAGTCGCTTGGCAGCTGTAGGAAAATTGGTGCAGAAAATTCTTAGGGATAGGATATATGAGCATTTGGAAACTCATGGCCTAATTAGGGAGAGCCAGCATGGTTTTGTGTGGGACAAGACATGTCTTACCAACTTGAATGAGTTTTTTGACAAGTTGACGAGACAGATTGATGAAGGTAGAGTGGTGACTGTTGTCTACATGGATTTTAGTAAGGTGTTTGACAAAGTCCCTCATGAGAGGCTAATCCAGAAGATTAGGATGCATAGGGTCCACGTCAAATTGGTTGGATTCAGGACTGGCTTGCGCATAGAAGACAGAGGGTAGTGGTCGAAACCACTTATTCGTGCTGGAGATCAGTAATTAGTGGTGTTCTGCAGGGATCTCTGCTGTATAAATGACCTGGATGAAAATGTAGATGGGTGAGTTAGTAAGTTTGCGGATGATACACAGAGCAGAGTTGTGGATAGTACAGAAGACTGGCAAAGATACAGGGCAATATAGATCAGTTGCTGATATGGGCAGAGAAATGGCAGGTGGAGTTTAACCCAGATAAGTATGAGGTGCTGTTCTTTCATAGGCAAAATGCAAGGAGACAGACCCTTAATAGTGTTGCTGAGCAGAGTGATCTTGGGGTCCAAGTTCATAGCTCCATGAGAGGGCTTCACAGGTTGACAGGGTGGTTAAGAATACTTATGCAATGCTTGCTTTTATTAGTTGAGGCACTGAGTTCAGAAGTCAAGAGGTTATATTGTAACTTTATAAAACTCTGGTTCGACCACATCTGGAGTATTGCCTACAGTTCTGGTCACCCCACTATAGAAACGATGTTGAGGCTTTGGAGTAGGTGTAGGAGAGGTTTGCTAGGATGTGGCATGTGCTATTTTGAGAGGCTGAACAAAATTAAGCGCTTTCTGAGGGGAGATCTGATAGAGGTTTATAAGATTATAAGGCAGAGAGAGTGGACAACGAGTATCTGTTCCCCAGGGTTCAAATGTCTAATACCAGAGGGCATGCACTGAAGGTGAGAGGGGCAGCTTCAAGGTGAATGTGAGGGGTAAGTTTTTTACTCAGAGAGGTGGATGCCTGGAATGCACTGCCTGCTATGGTAGTAGAGGCAAATACATTCGAGGCTTTTAAGAGACTTTTAGATAGGCCCATGGATGTGAGGAAGATGGATGGATACGTTCATTGTGTAGGTAGGAGGGATTAGTGTTTGTGATTTTTAAATTTACTTTTGAGCTGGTTCAGCGCAACATTGTGGGCCGAAGGTCCTGTTCCTGTGCTTTACGGTTCTATGTTCTATGTTGTATCTCAGACTTTCAGCTTCCATCGCTCCAGATAAAAGAGCCCAGGTTCGACAATATTGGTGGCAGGAAGGTGGGTAACTAGGTGGGGAGCCCAGCGCTGGTTAATTTATTCATAATCCAGACTCTGGACTTCACACTAACATCAGCACTGTCTGGCCATCCTTAGTTACCTCTGAACTGATGGGTCAACGGGCCACTGGAGTCACACGTAGACCAGGGGAGGGAAAGTTGAAAGCTTTCCTCCCTGAAGGGCAACAAGGAACTGGATGACTTCTTTACAACAACAAGATGTAAACCAACAAACTTGAAAGAGTGCAGAGAAAATTCACCAGGGTGTTGCTGGGATTTGAGAGGACTTTTTTTCTATCGTTTGTTCATTTTGTGCTGTGTCATATATCATGGGTGAACAGGGTCTTTCCATGACCATGATTGTTCTTGGCAAATTTTTCTACGGGAGTGGCTTGACATTGACTTTTTCTGGACAACGTTTTCACAAGACAGGCGACTCCAGCCATCATCAATACTCTTCGGAGATCGTCTGTTTGGCGTCAGCGGTCACATAACCAGGACTTGTGATATGCACCAGCTTCTCATACGACCATCCACCACCTGCTCCCATGGCTCCACGTGACCCTGATCGGGGGCTAAGCAGGTGCTACACCTTGCCCAAGGGTGACCTGCAGGCTAGTGGAGGAAGGGAGCACCTTACACCTCCTTTGGTAGAGACGTATCTCCACCACCCCACTATTTTAAGAGTTCCCCTTGTATGACAAAATGGACTCTTGACCTCACAATCTACTCTGTCTTGGCCTTACACCTTATTGTCTGCCTGCACTGCCCTTCCTCTGTCACTGCAATACTTTATTCTGCATTCTCTTACTGATTTTCCTTGCACTGCCTCAGGGTACTGATGAGATGAATTCATTTGTATGGCTGGCATGCGGAACAAAGCTTTTCTATCTCAATACATTTAAAGTAATAAAACAATTTACAATTTGACCACTGTGTGAAAAATATTGGTGATTGTCTGCCGTATCCATCGGACTGGGGCAGTTCCACTCTCCCGACCACGGAGGTCCGGTTCCAGTAATACAAGTGTTCATCACAACTGGGTTGCAGTCGATGACCATGACATCTTCTGTGCCTTGTCACCCCCTTCACTCTGCACGAAGTGTTGTAGAACCACCTTCCTGGCCACCGAATCTTACTGTTGCTGTCATCCTCCCTGTCTGCGTGCTGGAACAGGCATGTTCCTATCTCACCTGGATATGAGGCCCAGCAGCTTTTTCACCTGGTTTAGCCCACCTGTCGAAGCGGCGTACCGGGGAGTGACCGCTGTCGCAAGCAAACAGCTTCTTGGAGCTACAGGTGAGAGGTGAGTGTCCGGTGGAGACAAAAGGTGAGAGAGCTGCCCCGGAACGGACATGACAAGTCCCTTCGGCAGAGGTGCTAAGTGTAAGCATAGGTCTGTGTGTGTGAGAGAGTGATTATTGAGTGTTTGTGTTTGTCTTTGTGCATGTGAATATGTGTGAGTGTGTGTCTGTGTGTTTGAGTGCAAGTGTGTCCTTTTCTGCATGTGTGAGAGAGTGTGTGTTGGTGTGTGAGTGTGTGTATGTGCGTGCCTCTGTGTGTGTGTGTGTGTGTGTGTGTGTGTGTGTGTGTGTGTGTGTGAGAGAGAGAGAGTGAGAGAGTGAGTGTGTGTGAGCGTGTGTGTGTATGTGAGTGTGAGAGTGTGTGTGTGTACCTGTGTGTGAGAGTGTGTGAGCATGTGTGTGTGTGTGTGTGTGTGTGTGTGGGGGGGGGGGTTTGGTGGTGGTTATGTGTGTTTGTGTATCTGTTTGCACTGGGTGGTAATTTGTGAAACGTTTCCCATTAAACATGTATAAATGTTTCTATGAAGCAACAATGATCTTTTTCTCACTTTATAAAATGTTCAGTTCATTTGGGCCAAGTTCTGATGGCTTTGAAAGCCTAAACTAATGCAATAATAATGACTTGTGTGTTAGCTCGAGTCTACAGCAATCAGCCTGCAAAACAGCGTGCTAACGCAACTGAAGAAATCATCAGAAAAAGCTTTTGCTTTGAGTAAATCGCCTTGCCTTTTAAATTAGTTCTCTTTCCCAAGCTCCGTGATGTATGAAGATAAAAACCCATAACAAAATAAAAGTGTGCATCTTGCTGTTTGAACGTCTGCGGTTATGGTGACTTTATCTTCCTTCTGTACTTTTTTAAATGATTGCACTGCAGTCAGGGCCTGAGTGTTGAGGCTCACCTCTGAGTCAACCAGCAGCTGGAGCTTGCTGGTTGATTTAAAATTTATGAAACTGACCTAAAACGAGAAGCTGAGACTTTTGCTGTCAGACAGAACTGGCAAAGTACGTCTGTGATGTGTCAACTCTGGTGTTTAAAAATATATAGCCTTTCGGATTGGTGTATTTATGTAACACAGACACACACACATAGACAGACAGAGAGACACAGACATACACACACTCACACAGGCACATACACACATAGACACACTCACACATGTACACAAACACACACTCACTCACTCACACACAACAGACAGACAGACTCTCTCTCACACACACACACACACACACACACACACACACAGGCACATACATACACACACACACACACACACAGAGACAGACACACATGCACACACACACAAACTCACACACACTAACACACCACACACACACACACTCACACACAACACACAGACAGACAGACACACATGCATACACACACACACTCACACACTAACACACCACACACACACACACACACACACACACACACACACACACACACACACACTCATAGACAGTGGGCAGATCATGAAGCATAACTTCAGGAAAAATGCAATGAAATGACACTCCCGCACTTGTTGACATCCAAATGGGAGATCTGTTGGTGAAAAACAGCCAACGGGTCACTTGTTTGGTCTGGAATCCCCAGTGTGTGACAGTGTGACTGGAAAACACTGGTGGTTCCAATCAGATTAAACCAGGACATCATACCAAAATAAATAAATTGCTTTTCAACAAGGGATTTAGCTCCTGCCACTGTCTCTAGGGGGCTGGACAGAAGATTCTGTGGCCAGGAAAGAGAAGCTAGGATGATGTGTAGTCTCCCAGTGCTAGGGTCCAGGATGTCTCACGGCGGGAGCAGAAGATTCTGAAGAGGGAGGGTGTGCAGCCAGACGTTGTGGTGCACAATATGGGAAGGTTTGCTACAGCTGTTGGCGAGGGTTGAAACTAATTTGGCGAAAGGATGGGAACCGGAGTGATAGGACTGGGGATGGTGCAGTTGGTATACAAGTTGATCCAGTGTGTCGTGAGACTGTGAGAATGGACTTGCAAATGATGGGGCAAACTTGCAGTCAGTGGGAAGTGTAACATGGGGGTAAAATTGAAAAGGGCGATGAACTCAGGACAGAAAATGTTATGTTTGAATGCATGCAGTATACAGAATAAGGTAGATAATCTTGTACTGCTGTACAATGTTGTGGGCATCTCTGAATCACGGAAAATCATAGTTGGGAGCTTAACATCCAAAGATACACCTTGTATCGAAAGAACAGGCAGGTAGGTGGAAGGGGTAGGGTGGCTCTGGGGTAAAAAATGAAATCAAATCATTAGAAAGATGTGTCATTAGATCAGAAGATGTAGAATCCTTGCTGGTAGAATTAAGAAACTGCAAGGGTAAAAAGATGCTGATCGGAGCTCTATTTTGGCCATTGACCAATAGCCAGGATGAGGAATATAAATTTCAATGGGAAACAGAAATGGCATGTCAAAAAGGCAATGTTACGATAGTCACGGGGAATTTCAATATGCAGGTAGATTGGGAAAACTAAGTTGATGCTGGATCCTGAGAGATGGAATTTGTAGAATGCCTACAAGATGGATTTTTTTCAGCAGCTTGTGGTTGAGAACACTATGGGAAAGACAATTGTGGATTGTGTGTTGTGGAATGAATGAGATTTTATTAGGGAGCTTAAGGTAAAGGAACCCTTTAGAGGCCGTGATCATAATATGATAGTTTGAGAGGGAAAAGCTGAAGTCAGATGTATCAGTGTTACAGTGGAGTAAAGGGAATTATAAAGGCAAGAAAGAGGAGCTGGGTGAAGTTGATTAGAAGCGGACTCTAGCAGGGATGATAGCAGAACATTAACGACTGGAGTTACTGGGGGCAATTTGGAAAAAGCAGGAAGATACATCCTAAAGACGAAGAAGTATTCTAAAGGTAGGATGAGACAATGAGAGGTGACAAGGGAAGTCAAAGACAGCATAAAAGCAAATAATTTAGCAAAAATTCGTAGCAAGTTAGACAATTGGGAAGCTTTTAAAAACTAACAGAAGTCAACTGAAGAAATCATAAGGAGAGAAAAGATGAAATATGAAGGTAAGCTAGCCAGAAATATCAAAAAGGATACAATAGATTTTTTTAGATGTGTAGAGTAAAAGTGAGGCAAGAATGCTGCTGGAGAGGCAGTAATAGAGGACAAAGAAATGGCGGATGAACTTAATAAATATTTTGTGTCAGTCTTCACTATGAAAGACACGAGTGGTATGCCAGAAATTCAAGAGTGTCAGGGACAGACATGAATGTAGTTGCTATTGCTAAGTAGGATGTGTTTGGGAAGCTGAAAAGGCTGAAGGTAGATAACTGGACTGGACCAGATGGACTACACCTCATGGTACTGAAAGCAGGAGCTGAAGAAATCATGGAGTAATAATCTTCCAACAATCACAGGATTCTGGAATGGTTCCCGAGATCTGGAAATTTGCAAATGTCACTACACACTTTAAGAAGGGGTCGAGGGGAGGGGTGCAGAAGAAAGGGAAATTATAGGCCAGTTAGCCTGACCTCAGTGGTTGGGAAAGTGTTGACGTCCATTATTAAGGATGCGGTTTCAGGTTGGAGGTGCATGATAAAGTAGACCAATTTTAGCATGGTTTCCTTTGGGGGAAATCTTGCCTGACGAATCTGTCAGAATTCTTTGAGGAAATAACAAGAAGAATGGACAAAGGAGAGTCAGTATATGGATTTTCAGAAGGCCTTTGACAAGGTGCCGCACATAAGACTGCTTAACAAGATAAGAACTCATGTTATTGCAGGAAAGGTACTAGCATGGATAGAAGATTGGCTGACTGCTGGAGGCAAAGAATCAAAGTGAAGGAGGCCAATTTGGTTGGCTGCCAGTCATAAGTGGTGTTCCGCAGGGGTTGGTATTGGGACCATTTCTTTTCATGTTATACGTCAATTATTTGGATGACAGAATTGATGGCTTTGTGACCAAGTTTGCAAATGACACATAGATAGGTGGAGGGTCAGGCAGTGTTGTGGAAGCAGGGAGTCTGCAAATACACTTAGACAGAATAGGGAGAATGGGCAAAGAAACTGCACATAGAATATAATGTAGAGAAGTGTATGGTCATTCACTTGGGTAGAATGAATAAAGGAATAGACTATTTTCTAACTGGGGAGAAAATTCAAAAATCAGAGGTACGAAGGGACTTGGGAGCCCTTGTGCAGGATTCCTTAAAGGTATATATATATAATATACAGTGTACTATATAATACAACTACTGTATAGACATCCACAGCATTATAAATTGTTAAATTGGTTAAATTGTCCCATTCGTGCCTAAAAGAATTAATCGCTGTGGAGTCTTTCGTACTTTTATTGGATAACATCTTTCCTGACAAGGGAGGTCACTCTACTTGGTAGGTGAGATTTGTGGCTCTGAAAACCATCTCAAGCTCTGGGGCCTCACTAGAGGCTCTTATTAATCCTTTTATTGCTTGATTTACGATTTGATCTTTCCTCATCCTCAACATCATCCTACGAATCCTCTGTTTCGCATCTCCATTGACTCCATTCTTTTTGGACTTCCATTCATCCAGCTGGGCTTTGGTCTTTGTAGCTACTCTTACAAGCAACTTTTCATCTCCCATTTGAAGTTCATACGATAGCCTTAATGCACACAGAGTAGACTCTGGTTCTTTAAACTCAGAAAATCTGAAAGCTTGCAACTTTCCTGAAGCTCCTTCCTGCTTAAAACCAAGCCATATTTCACAAGTGACTGTCTGATTAACATATCAGAAGCTTTCTCAGATACGTTGCCGACAAAAACTGTCGTAGTTGGACCGCTGCTTTCATCACTTTCACAATTCCTCTGAGCAGCACGGTCCTTCCTTGGTCCAATATGCTTTCCAACCGGAGTCACAGAGGCTGGCACCAGCATCTGTTTGCCAGTGGTTTATTGTGCACAGCATGGAGACTGTTGTGGCCTCATCCACACCTTCCTTCATTCATTTTCAGTTGACTCTATTGCAGAGGATGTGGCATGCAAACGCTGGACGGATCTCTGATCAATTTGTAGTTGTCTCAGCCACACACATCCCCACAATGCTGGCCTTCCTGTTTTTACCACATACAAGCCCAATGTGGCTTGTTGGTTGTTATATTTCACTGTTAGAAATGTCATTCCCACAGGAATTATCTTTTCTCCAGTATAAGCTCTTTGTTGGATGTCTGCAGTCTTCAGTTTAGCATCTTTGAATGCCATTCAAATTCATTTTGTAGAATGACTGAAACAGCCAAGCCAGTGTCCAATTCCATTTTAATTAATTTGCCATTCATTTCTGGTGTAAGCCATGTTGCTTGCCTGTTGCTAGTTTTCACATTCTAAATCTCATTATTATCAGAGTTTTCATCAACAGCATGCAGATTAGTGCTCTTTTTGAAACTGCAACTTGACTTTTTATCTTTTTCTCTTCCCTGTGCAGTCTATTTATTTTTGCCGGCCTAGCATGCTCTTTGTATGTGTCCTACTTTGTGGTATTTTCTGCAAGTTTCACCTTTAAAACTACATTGGTCTGGTGTATGTGAGCCTCTGCCACAATGGTAACACAACTTGTTATAACTGGCCAGGCCAGTTTCTGTTTAGATTCCGGAATTTTGTTCATGTTCACTTTCATTACTGACTACAACTGATTGCAGCTCTTTCTGCAGTTTCCATTGATACAGCAATTTCAATTGCTCTTTTAAATGTAAGTTATGCTTCAGTAGGAAGGTTACTGAAGGTTTTCTTGCAAGATTTCACAAACTAAACTATCTCGCAGTACATCGTTAAGCCCATTATCAATCTGACAATGCTCAGAAAACTTCTTCAATTTAGCCACACATGCTGAAATGAGCTCTCCTTCTTTTTGATCTGCTTGTGAAACCTAAGGTTCCAAGGTTGTCAAGCCGAGGAGTGGTAGTGGGGACAAGCTCCCACTACCTAAAAGTGCTCCTCATGGCATGTGACTCAAATAGCCTCTGACAACCAAGTCCAACTCCCGGCCTTCTCGTGTGGCTTAGCCTCTAAGCCCGGCGGAACTGTTTCCACTGACAGGAGAAGGGGTGAAGGCGGGTCCTGGCGCCTTAAAACCAGTGCTTCGGGTAGATGGAGCTCGTCAGCCTGGGAAGGCAGTCCATCTAAGAGAGGGAAAACTCTGATTTCAAACCTCCGCTGCCTTGCGGCCATACCCACTCATGGGAAAGGCTTCAGGAGTAAACCCTGAGGACAAATCCGGAGCTGGAGTCCCTAAGGCAGTCCGATGTTGTCTTCAACCTCATTCTGGCAACTCCTGCGATGACACTGGTGCCAAGCTATATCGGCCCTTGCCCTTCCCTTGGACAACACCAGTGTTGTGGAGAGGGGAGACTTACTGCATGGGCAACTGCCGGTCTTCCATACAACCTTGCCCAGGCCTGCGCCCTGGAGAATCCAGGCGCAGATCCATGGTCTCGTGAGACTAACGGATGCCACACATACGAAACCTGAGGTGTTCTGCAATCATCAATGGTTTCAGTTCTATGTGTTCCTGCATTGTTTTCATGATATCAGCAAAGATCATTTTGACTGGTTTAGTTGGAACAGTTAAACTATGAAGCATCAGTATGCCTTTAACCCCAATGCTCCCAGCAAAATTGGTACTTGTTTCTTACTGGCTATTCAATTTGCTTTAAATAGAACTGTTCAATCTGTTCAGTATATAATACATATTCCAACTATCTTTTATGCAATCAAGCGTATCAGTCTTTCAGATATAGCCAGCCATTTCTGCTCTTTTTTATGATTACTATCACTGGTACTCACCGTTTATGAACCTGTGAAATCTTCCATTTTTTTCCTTTTTTTACTCAATCATCTTTCCTTTTGTGAAGAAAATGTGTGTGTGTTTTTTTTAAAATTTACTGTTTCTTACTGTGCTTTTTTATAAACTTGAACGTCTCGCTGCTCTTCAATAGGCAGGTCGTCGTCTAGGATTTGTTCAGAAGTTCTCCTTCATCACTGTTATGTGTTGTCACTCCGAAACATAAAAACTAATTCAAAGCAAAACAACTGAGCCACATGATGTGAGTCTTTATTCATTTTTACTTCCAGCAAGGCACTTACATGTCAAGTGGTGGTGTGATGACATGTGCTATTTGAGTACCTTTACAGATAACCCAATGCATTATGTAAACAACAAAGAATGCTTAATCAAATGATATATTTGCAATATTACTCCAATATTACTGAAATATTAAATACACAACATCAGGGACCAAAGTGCACAGCCTTAGAATAGAGTGACGTCCATTTAGAAGAGTGATGAGAAAGAATTTCTTTAGCTAGAGGGTGGTAAATCTGTGGAATTCATTGTCATGGATGGCCACGGAGGCGATTTGGAAGTGGTTGGAAGACCTTGTTGAACAGAAAGCATTAATTTCGATAGCGTTCCACAAGGTGGGGACAAAGTTAGTTCCAAATGTATTCTTCAATGTGATTCACATGTGATTCCTCCGGGTGCTCTGGTTTCCTCCCACTGTCGAGGACATACAAGTTAGAAATAGTTGTGGGTAAGTTATGTTGACACCAGAAGTGTAGTGACACTTGAGGGCTGTTCCAACACAATACTGTTGATGCAAGTGATGCAATTCACTGTGTTTCACTGCCTGTGACAATTAGTGCTAATCTTTAGATTAATTTATTGTTAATTTGCCAGGCTTTATATTGAGCAGAGATGAGGATTTGTAGATTTGCCACTGAGCTTTCAAACATGCCTCATAAACAGAAGTTTTTTTTGTAGTTGTACCTAGATGACAATCACAGGATTGAAATACAAAATGTCCCATTCTACCATCCACTAAATCTCCTACTGTCAACCCCACACTAATCCAGCTACAGATTTAAACTTTATTTCAATTGAAGAATACATTTGGAACTAACTTTGTCCCCACCTTGTGGAACACTATCGAAATTAATGCTTTCTGTTCAACAAGGTCTTCCAACCACTTCCAAGACTGCTAATATACAAAATAATCGCTATATTGTTAAATTTCACTCTGTTTTTATAGTTGAGCTCTGTCACCTGGAACAGATTTGAAGAAGTAAAGTACACATGTGTTGAATTATATTCATGCTAATCTATAACTGGGGTGTCCCTGACCTTAAAAGCACTTAATAGTTATTGCAAATTAACGGAACAATCACAAAATCTCAACTTAACTAAACCTTAACTTAAGCAATTAATTAATTTAAAAATATTTAAATTAGCTTGAGTCTATGGACTTGTACGGCAGTTGAATGCTCTCAGAATCAAAATCATATGCTGTGGAATTTGTTGCTTTGTCACAGCAGTACAAGGCAATAGAAAATACTATAAATTACAATAAGAAATATGTAAGTGTAAGGGGTTTCCTTTTTTATGTCACTGCGTAGTCTAATTAAAATGGCTTCTTTGTTATGTTATAATTGAAAGGGCTTCTTTGTTATGTTAACTGCTGAGGAAGTCCTCCCGCTAGCTGTTTGTTTGGATCATGTTACTGATAAGAAAATGTTACGAACCAATTGGGATAGTTGTTATGCTTTCTGTGTGTCTGTAAGATATTGTATGCGTGGGTTTTTGGGGAGAAGGTGAGAGAGAGAGACAGAGGATGGATCAGGTGCAGTGAATCTGCCAACAGGGTCGGACCCTGAGCAGGAGTCCGAGGTCCAGGGTGTTCGGCGAGGAGAGGAGATGGAGACGGACTCGTGTGGAGCGTCTGGTCGACCACCATTGTTGGTCCCAGGCAGCAGGTCGAGGTGATCCGAGGGGATCGCAGAGTGAAGAAGGAGGGTCCTGAGCTCCAACTGTTTGTGCACGAAGAGATTGAACTTTGATAAGTGGGACGCCTTTTATTTTCCTTTTATATTTTATTCTCTATTAATTATATAGTTCCAGTAATATCTATAAACTGTAAATCATTTAATCGTATCTGGTGTATTGTCTGTTATTTGGGCAGGGTGGGGTACATCACACAGCATCCACACAAACTAATTACTCAGTTTGGCGGGGCCGAGGGCTGTTTTCCTAGACGACAGCGAGCCGAGCAACCCTGAGGCTGGCCGGGGGGCTACGTAAGTTTAAAATAAATAAGTTGTGCAAATAGAGAGAGAAATAGTGGAACATGTTCATGAGTTGATTCGTTGCCCTTTCAGAAATCTTACGGCGGGGGGAAGAAGTTGTTGAGTTTGGGTCTTCAGACGTTCTGATGATAAAAAGAGGGCACATCCTCAACGTCTTTAATGATGGATGCTGCCTTTTGATGATGTCCTTGCTGGTGGGGAGGCTAGTACCCATGATGGAGCTGACTGAGTTTGCAATTCTCTGCAGCTTCTTCTGATCCTGTGCAGTGGCCCTTCTGACTGGACGGTGATGCAACCAGTTAGAATGCTCTCCACACTTCGGCTGTAGAAATTTGTTAGAGCATTTGGTGCCTCTACCAAATCTCCTCAAGCTCCTAATGAAATACAGCCGCTCTCTGTGTTTGCATACAATTCTGTTGTTTTGCGATCTAAAGGTTCTTTGGAAGTCAAGGATGAGGCATTGAACTTACTGCTTACATTACAAGAGTGGGAAATGAAGAAGAAAGAAGGCAAAGAAAAGAGAAAGGAAAAAAGCAGCTGAAGTCATCTCATACTTAGACTGGAAATAACATAAATCCCAGTGATAACAATTATCCTATAAAACAGCCAAATTCAACTGCCGTGACACCTTCTATTGAAAACAAAGAAATTTCCAGAGAAATTACTGGAAATATACTGGAAATATCCACCATAATTACTGGAAATTTCACTGAGCAATAGATGATTATATGACAACACAAGCAAGCATGTGAAAGTTAAACTACAAGATTCCACGCACCAATACGTTGATGCACTTGCATTTTGTGGTTGTGTCAGTTAGATTTTCCTGGAAAGTTCACCAGCAAGAAAATTGCTGAGGTGAATTAGTCACAGAAGCAGATTCTGGCGCTTTGATCACTGCTGTCAAAGGCTTTTGGACAGTTTTTAAATGTCTCTCATAATCAAAATCACTTGAAAACAAAATCTAAACAGTTTAAAATAAAAATGATTGCATATACAAGTGAAAACATAGGACTGTGCCATTCATCAGGGCTGTTTTTTCTCACTCCCATTTTCTTGTCTTCTCCCCGCAATCCTTCACCCCTTTAGTGTGGTTGGTCTATTTGTTATGCGCCGTGTCGTATGATGTGGGTCATCATGATCTTTCCATGACCGTGATTGTCCTTGGCAAAATTTTCTACAGAAGTGGTTTGCCATTTCCTTCTTCTGGGCAGTGTCTTTACAAGATGGTGACCCCAGCCATTATCAACACTCTTCAGAGATTGTCTGCCTGGGGTCAGTGGTCGCATAACCAGGGCTTGTGATCTTCACCAGCTGCTCGTACGACCATCCACCATCAGCTCCCATGGCTTCATGTGACCCTGATTGGGGGGGGGGTGCTAAGCAGGTGCTACACCTTGTTCAAGGGTGACCTGCAGGCCTGCGGAGGGAAGGAGCATCTTACACCTCCATTGGTGGAGACATATCATCACACCACCACCCCGAGGAGATTGATAACACAGTGTTCAGACCAAAAATGAAATATTCAGAAACATGAGTTCAAACCCCACCATGTTTGTTGGGAAGTTTTGCACTCTGTTCACTGAATGAATTGGTACTAAAAGGCTAGTGATCAAAGCCAATACATCTTTCCTCAAGTAAGGAGACCAGAACTATGTGCAGTACTCGAGGTGCAGCCTCACCAATACCCTGCACGGTTGCAGTATAACCTCCCTGCTCTTAAATTCAATCTCCCTAGCTGTGAAGGACAATGGACCATTTGCCTTCCTGGGAAGGGAAGATGCAAGTTGGAGACAGCTGCTAGAAGCAGATAAGCAAGAACAGAGAGTCAATAGTCTTGTTGGTTCCATTATCTCACCCTTCAGCGGGAAAAGATTCTAGGATCCATGAGGTTGTGTGGCAAAAGGACATGCTGATTTCACTTCCAGGCAGAACTAGCTTCTACGTTAAGACTGTGCCACTTGGCTCCTGGTTCCCATTACAGAGGAAGTAGTTTCACTTCATTCATGTATTGAATCACTTGAGTATTTCAAACTCCTCAATCCTCAGTCAGTCAGGACTCCTCTATGCAGGATGACAAGACTAGTGCATTGCAGTACATTGCTTCTGCCAAGATTCAGTGTTGGAATTATGAGAAGAGATTTTGAAAATTTGTATTGCATTCATTGGAATTTTGAAAATTAAAGAGTGATTTGACTGTAGTTTTTAAGATACAGTTAGAAACCAATTAGCTAAATTGTGAGGTCCTATTTATACTGATTAGGATTTTGATTAGGGAACATAAAAATATAAGACATAGGATCAGAATTAGGCCTTTCAGCCCATCAGATCTGCCCTGCTATTTCATCATAGCTGATTTATTTTCCCTCTCAACCCCATTTTCCTGACTTCTCCCCATAACTTTTAACATCCTTAATAATCAAGAATCTATCAACCTCCACTTTGCACATACCCAATGACTTCTCCTCCTAAGCCGTCTGTGGCAGTGAGTTTCACAGACTCTCCACCCTCTGTTTCAAGAAATTCCAATTAATCACTGTTCTAATGGGACATCCCTCTATTCTGAGACTGTGCCCTCGACTCCCTCACTATAGGAAACATCTTCTGCACAGCCATTCTTTCTCATCATCACCATCATGAGCCATGTTGTATGACGTTGGTGATCATGGTCTACATCCATGGTAGCTCTTGGCAATTTTTTCTACAGAAGTGGATTGTCATTGCCCTCTTCTGGGCAGTGTCTTCACAAGGCAGGAGATCCCAACTGTTATCAATACTCTTCAGAGATTGTCTGCCTGGTGTCAGTGGTCACATAACCAGGACTTGTGATATGCACCAGCTTCTCATCCGACCATCCACCACCTGCTCCCATGACTTCATATGACCCTGATCATGGGGGCTAATCAGGTGCTACACCTTGCCCAAGGGTGACCTACAAGCTATCAGAGGGAAGGAGCGCCTTACATCTCCTTTGGTAGAGATGTATCTCCACCCCACCACCCTCCATTCTATGTAAGTCTTTTAATATTCAATATCCCACAAACTACTAGTGAAGACAGGGCATACTATAATCATAATTTTGACTGGAGTCTCCCATTGGCTGCATCGAAAATGTATTTACAGCATAATTCTTCCCACTATTAGGATAAACAAATTTTGGTTACAGTACTGTGCCTTTGGCACCCGATATTTTTTATATGGTTTCACACAGAGACCTGATCTCAATATCATCTAGGCTGTCTGGAATTACCTGAGAGACAGAAGCAAGTGAGACAGTCAAAGTCTGCAGAATAAATGTGGCAAGTTCTCCTAGATGCTTGAAACAACCTCCCAGCCAACTTTCTTATAAAACTGCACGACAGTGTACTTATGAAAATTGACGCAATTTTTTTAAACAAAGGGTGGTCACACCAAATATTCATTCTTAGTTCTTTGCTGTTTATAGTAACTTCTTAAATATTTAGAAACTTTTCATTTCATGATTTTTGATGGTATTTTTGCATACAGACTATTCTTACATGTTTTTAAAGATTTTTCCTTCTGCACAGTACTGTACATTAATAGAGTGTGGTTAAAAACTGGAACTGTCTTCCAAAGCTGGGATAACTCAGTGCTATGGATAATAGGGCATTTGTTTCAGAACTCCAGTATCCCAACCTCAGATGCTGTCTGTGTAGAGCTTGCATGTGTTACTTCCAGTAGCTCCAGTTTCTTCCTACATTGTAATTAAAGATTTGCTTCATCTGTCCCATGTGCAGTATAATCAAAGCATACAGTGAAATGTGCTGTTTGTGTCAATGACCAACACAGTCCAAATATGTACTGGGTGCTGCCCACAAGTGTAGACATGCTTCCCGTGCCAATGTAAGATGCCCACAACTTACTGACCCTAACTGCTAGGCTACTGTGCCAGGCCTGTTGAGGCCCTCCACCAGTCGGGGTCGGCCATGAATGTTGTGTCCTCGCTGTCTACGTGATACCATAAGACCATAAGACATAGGAGTAGAATTAGGCTATCTGGCCCACTGAGTCTGCTCCACCATTCAATCATGGCTGATCCTTCTTTTGTCTCCTCCTCAACCCCAGTTCCCGGCCTTCTCCCTGTAACCCTTGATGCCATGTCCAATCAAGAACCTATTAACCTCTGCTTTAAATACACCCAACGACCTGGATTGCACAGCTGCATGTGGCAACAAATTCCACAAATTCACCACCATTTGGCTAAAGAAATTTCTCTCATCTCTGTTTTGAAAGGGCCCCCTTCTATCCTGAAGCTGTGCCCTCTTGTCTTACACTCTCCCACGATGGGAAACATCCTTTTCACATCCACTCTGTCCAGGCCTTTCAACATTCGGAAGGTTTCAAAGAGATCCCCCCTCATCCTTCTGAATTCCAGCAAGTACAGACCCAGAGCCATCAAACGTTCCTTATATGATAACCCTTTCATTTCTGGAATCATCCTTGTGAACCTCCTCTGGGCCCTCTCCAATATCAACAAATCTTTTCTAAGATGAGGGGCCCCAAACTGTTCACAATACTCAAGGTCAGGCCTCACCAGTGCCTTATAAAGCCTCAGCGTCACATCCTTATTCTTGTATTCTGGAGCTCTTGAAATAAATGCTAATATGGCCTCTGCCCTTCTCACCACCGACTCAACCTGCAAGTTAACCTTTAGGGTGTTCTGCACAAGGACTCCCAAGTCCCTTTGCATCTCAGATTTTTGGATTTTCTCCCCGTTTAGAAAATAGTCTGCACATTTATTTCTACTACTAAAGTGCATGACCATGCATTTTCCAACATTGTATTTCATTTGCCACTTTCTTGTCCATTCTCCTAATCTGTCTGTCCTTCTGCATCCTACTTGTTTCCTCAACACTACTTGCCCCTCCACCAATCTTTGTATCATCTGCAAACTTGGCAACAAAGACATCTATTCCATCATCTAAATCATTTATATACAGCATAATAAGAAGTAGTCCCAGCACTGACCCCTGTGGAACACCACTAGTTACTGGCAGCCAACCAGAAAAGGATCCTTTTATTCCCACTTGCTGCCTCCTACCAATCTGCCAATGCTCTAACCATGTTAGTAACTTTCCTGTAATACCATGAGCTCTTAACTTGGTAAGCAGTCTCATGTGAGGCACCTTGTCAATGACCTTCTGAAAGTACAAATATACAACATCCACTGCACCCGCTTTATCTATCCTACTTGTAATCTCCTTAAAGAATTCCAACAGGTTCGCCAGGCAGGATTTTCCCTGAAGGAAACCATGCTGACTTTGTACTATCTTGTCCTGTGTCACCAAGTACTCCATCACCTCATCCTTAACAATTGACTCTAACATTTTCCCAACCAATGAGGTCAGTCTAACTGGTCTATAAATTCCTTTCCGCTATCTCCCTGCTTTCTTAAAGAGTGGAGTGACATTTGCAATTTTCCAGTCCTCTGGCACCATGCCAGAGTCCAATGATTTTTGAGAGATCATTTCTAATGCCACCACAATCTCTAATGTTACCTCTTTCAGAGCCCTAGGGTGCAGTTCATCTGGTCTGGGTGACTTACGTACTCTTAGGTCTTTCAGATTTTTGAGCACCTTCTCCCTTGTAACTGCACCCACTTCTCTTCCTTAACCCACTACAACGTAAGTGTGTGATACACAAGTCAGTACGCAAGCCAAAGCATTACGATATAGAGAGCTCTGTGGTCTATCTACTGATTTTCGATATAGAGAGCAAGCTGGTGCCCAGGAAGCAGGCTCCCCCTCTCCACACATCTGATAAACCCAAAGGACAGCAAAGACCGATACAGTTTGGCACCTGCAGCGTCACAGGAGTTGCCAGTCAGCGTTGAACTCAACATAGGATTGCTTTAGGGACTCCAGCTCTGGATTTTTCCCTCAGGGTTTACCCCAAAACCCTTCCCCATGAGTGCGTAGAGCAGCATGGCAGTAGAGGTTTGAGATGAGATCTCTTTCTCCTAGATGAGCTGCCAGCCATGACTAACGAGCCTCACCTGCCCAGTGACTGGTTTTAAGGTGTCAGTAACCCACCTTTGTCCTTCCTCCTGACAGGAGAAACGGTTCCACCAGGCTTAGTAGCTAAGGCCAGGAGCTAGACTTGCTTGTCAGAGGCTATTTGAGATGGATGCCATTGGGAGCATTTAATGGACAGTGGGAGCTTGTTCCCATTAACCACCCCTCCCCACCGGTTATGACAACCTTAAGGAACTATGTATGTGTGCCACCCTATTGTCATGTTTCTTGCCACGGGCACAAAGTATAGAAACATAGAAAATAGAAAACCTACAGAACAATACAGGCCCTTCGGCCCACAATTCTGTGCCGAACATGTATTTACTTTAGAAATTACCTAGGGTTACCCATAGTCCTCTATTTTTCTAAGTTTCATGTACCTATCCAGGAGTCTCTTAAAAGACCCTATTATATCTGCCTCCACCACCGCCGCTGGCACCCATTCCACGCACTCACCACTCTCCGTGTAAAAAAACTAACCCCTGACATCTCCTCTGTACCTACTTCCAAACACCTTAAAACTGTGCCCTCTTGTGCTAACCATTTCAGCCCTGGGGAAAAGCCTCTGACTATCCATATGATCAATGCCTCTCATCATCTTATACACCTCTGTCAGGTCACCTCTCATCCTCCGTCACTCCAAGGAGAAAAGGCCAAGAATCACTCAACCTATTCTCATAAGGCATGCTCCCCAATCCAGGCAACATCCTTGTAAATCTCCTCTGCACCCTTTCTATGGTTTCCACATCCTTCCTGTAGTGAGGCGACCAGAACTGAGCACAGTCCTCCAAGTGGGGTCTGACCAGGGTCCTATATAGCTGCAACATTACCTCTCAGCTCCTAAACTCAATCCCATGGTTGATGAAGGCCAATACACCGTATGCCTTCTTAACCACAGAGTCAACCTGCGTAGCAGCTTTGAGTGTCCTATGGACTCGGACCCCAAGATCCCTCTGATCCTCCACACTGCCAAGGGTCTTACCATTAATACTATATTCTGCCAACATATTTGACCTACCAAAATGAACCACCTCACACTTACCAGGGTTGAACTCCATCTGTCACTTCTCAACCCAGTTTTGTGTGCCATCAATGTCCCGCTGTAACCTCTGACAGTCCTCCACACTATCCACAACACCCCCAACCTTTGTGTCATAAGCAAATTTACTAACACTTCCCTCCACTTCTTCATCCAGGTCATTTATAAAAATCATGAAGAGTAAGGGTCCCGGAACAGATCCCTGAGGCACTCCACTGGTCTCCAACCTCCATGCAAAATATGACCCCTCTACAAACACTCTTTGCCTTCTGCAGGCAAGCCAATTCTGGATCCACAAAGCAAGGTCCCATGGATCCCATGCCTCCTTACTTTCTAAATAAGCCTTGCATGGGTACCTTATCAAATGCCTTGCTGAAATCCATATACACTACATCTACTGCTCTACCTTCATCAATGTGTTTAGTATAAATGCTATGAAGTACCAGCCTACCCGCCATCAAGGACACATACAGTATGCAGAAAGGTGCCAATAGCATAATGAAGGATTCCCACCCACTCTGCTCATGGACTGTTCGTCCCACTCCCATCATGATGTAGCATCCACGTTATGACTATCAGACTCAAAAACAGTTACTTTCCCCAAGCAGTAAGGCTGATCAACACCTCCACCCACTAACCCACCCCTCTAAACCTCTACGCCCTTCCTGTCAGTCATCTTATGTAGAGACACCTCTGTGACTATACATAAGATAGCTTATGTACTGTAGATAGAGTGATTGTACAGTATGTCCACTTTGGAGGTACAATCAATGTGTATATAAGTTATCTTATGTATTTATATTTGTTGTGCTTTTTTAAATTATTGTGTTCTTTATCTTATTGTGTTTTTTGGTGCTGTGTCAGACCTGGAGTTGCAATTATTTTGTTCTCTGTTGCACTTGTGTACTGGAAATGACATTAAACAATCTTGAATTTTGAAAATTAGCTATTTGCACAGAACATTACAAACATGCCAAACACATAGTGAGTTAGCATAAACTTAAATTAACATAAATTATATACGATCTACATGACAAAATAAACCTAATGATATCAGTGAATGTTGTGAGGGAGGAAAGGAGATACAGTCTGAGGTAGTGTGAGGGTTTCTCACATCAGTTCAAGAACTTGGTGGCAATGGAGATAAACGTTCCGAAGATGTGGGTCTTGGTAGGATAATTGGCCATTGTATCTTACCCCTAGTGTACATATATATGAATGGTGGGATCTAGAGGAGCAACATTTAATTGATGGAAGAACAAATTGGGTTAGGAATGGATTAGTGGTTGATGGTTGGTGCTTATTGTGGTCCGAATGGCCTGTTTCCCTGCTGTACCTCTTTACATTTCTACAAATCTAAATGGTGATTGATGCCAAGACGGTTTTGGGAGTTAAATCTGGGATTAATGAAATGCGTGGTATATTAAGGGGCATGGGTCTCTAAAGTTCTTGCTGATCTCACTGACCCAACCCCAATGGACTCAAAAGTGGGTGGTGGGGTGGAGATATGGTTCTACCAAAGGAGGTGTAAGGTGCTCCGTCCCTCTGTTAGCCTGCAGGTCACCCTTGGGCAAGGTGTAGCACCTATTTAGCCCCCAATCAGGGTCATATGAAGCCATGGGAGCAGGTGGCGGATGATCATATGAGTAGTTGGCGCATATCACAAGTCCTGTTCGTGCGACCACTGGCACCAGGCAGACAATATCTGAAGAGTACTGATAATGGCTGGGGCCACCTGCCTTGTAAAGACACTGCCCAGAAAAAGGCAATGGCAAGCCACTTCTGTAGAAAAATTTGCCAAGAACAATCACGGTCATGGAAAGACCATGATCACCCACATCATATGACATGGCACATAACAATGATATGACTGAGAGGGGACAAGTTGAGCAACCCATCCATGGAATAAACAAAGAGCAGCTTTTATAGTTTGGAGCAAACTGTTGCCCTACAACCATCCCATAGCCAAGATCATACAATAGTAACTTTGTAATTAGTTCTTCCCCCGTCCTTTCCATTCCTGATGAAGGGTATCCCAAAATGTTGACGGTTTATTCCTCTCTGTAGATATTGCCTGATCTGCTGAGTTCCTCCAGAATTGTGTGTGTGTGTGTGTGTGTGTAAGCTATCCTGGATTTCCAGTATCTGCAGAATCTCTTGTGTTTGAGATTAGTTTCCTGTCATTAATGATTTTCACAATAAGTTGAAATTTCAGCCCTCTTATTGATGGGTTCTACAGGAATTCTTGATGCTGTGACCTCTGACCTTGAAAAAGGGTACATCATCTCAACCTTTACCACAATAAAAGTTAACTCTTTAATGGTGATGAAAAGAAAGACTTACTTTTGTCTGCCTGGTACTGTGTAGTAATGTTGAACAAAGCCCTGGTCAGACCACATTTCCAATACTATAACCCTGACATTATTTCCCACCGCTGTCTGTAAGGAGTTTTGTACATCCTCTCCATGACTGCGTGTGTTTCCTCCAGATGCTCCAGTTTCTTTCCACAGTCCAAAAACGTACCAGTTGATGGGTTAATTGTTGGTTGTAAATTGTCCCATGACTAGGCCAGGGTTAAATCGGGGGTTGCTGGACAGAGTGGCTTGAAGGGCCAGAAGGGTCTACTCCACACTGCACCCTAATAAACAAACAAACAAACAATGACTCTGAAGGAATTATCCATCTATCATTGTCACTAAGACTAATCTACTTACCCACTATGAAAAGGAAAACCAATATATTTACTGATGATGATGATAAGACCCTAAGACCTAGGAACAGAATTAGGCCATTCAGCCCATCAAGTCTGCTCTGCCATTTCATCATGGCTGATTTATGTCTCCCTCAACCCTATTCTCCTGCCTTCTCCTCATAACCTTTGACACCCTTACTAATCAAGAACCTATCAACCTCCAGTTTAAATATATCCAGCGATTTGGCCTCCTGTGGCAATGAATCCAACAGATTTACCAGCCTCTGGCTAAAGAAATTCCTCCCAATCTCTGTTCTAAATGGACTTTCTAAATGACTAATCTTCTGAAGCTGCGTCCTCTGGTCCTAAAGTCCCCCACATCCTCTCCACGTCCATTCTTTAGAATTTTAGAACTTGAACCTTAGAATATCTTTATTGTCATTGTTGTGGAGCAATGAAACACAGTTTAGCAGCTCAATGTTTTGCAGCATGACAAAGAATATATACATAAAATAAACTCTAAATCATCAGGAGTGCAGTCCAAAATTAATAATATATGGATGGGGGGGGGGTAGGACTATTGCACACCTGCCATTCCTGGAAGTGTGATGCATTTAGCTGCCGCCGTCTTAGGAGGGGGGCAGGAGAAGGGAAGGGGGTGTTATACATTTCACTGCTTGTGGGTAGAAGCCGTTAAGGAGTCTCTTTGTTTTCGTCCTTAATGCTCTGTATCTCTTCCCAGAAGGTAGAGGGGGAAACAGGTGATGTCCAGGATGAGTGGGATCCTTTGAAATACAAGTAGCCTTCTTTTGAAGTCTGCCAGTATAGATGTCTCTGAGGGAGGGTAATGTTGTGCCGATAACCTGCTTTGCTACCCTCACCACCCGCTGCAAGTCCTTCCTGTTCTGTTCTGTGCAGCTGGCAAACCACACTGCACAGCAATACGTCAGGAGGCTCTCTATAGTTGTCCGATAGAAGTTGATCAGCAGGTGATGAGGGAGGAGAGCGTGCTTTAGCTGCCTGGGTCTTTCAATATTCAGTGGGTTTCAATGAGATCCCGCACCCCACCCCCACACCATTCTTCTAAAATCCAGCGAGTACAAGCTCAGAGCCAGAGAAGATGAGAGAAGAAACCCTGTGGTAACAACAGTAATGCATCCACAGTTAACTGTAGGAGTAACACAACTTCTGTCAGTACCTGGAGTGATGCGCTCAATGTTATTAGTAGGAGTAATATATCCAACGAGAGGAGCAACACACTCTCTGGCGTTGATTGGATATATCACAATGTCCAGACACTAGAGGAAAACCCATAAAAAATAGTTTTGATAAACACAAGAGATTCTGCATGTGCTGGAAATCTAGAGTAACACACACAAAATGCTGAGGGAACTCAGCAGGTCAGGTAGCATCTAGGGAGAGGAATAAACAGTGGACATTTTGGGCAAGACCCTTCATTGGGACTGGAAAGGAAGGAGGAAGAAGCCAGAGTAAGAAGGTGGGGGGTTGGGGAGGGTGGGGGAGCGAAAGGAGGATAAGCTGGTAGGTGATTGGCGAGGCCAAATGAGGGAGAAGGTGTGTGGGTGGGAGAGGGGAATGAAGTGAGAAGCTGGGGGGGTGATAGGTGGAAGAGGCATAGGGCTGAAGATGGAGAAATCTGATAGGAGAGGAGAATGGACTACGGGATAAAGGGGAGGAGGAGAGGCACCAAGGCGAGTTGATGGACAGGTCAGAAGAGAAGGTATGCGAAGGGAACCAGAGGGGAGAAAGGAAAAAAGAGAGAAGGTGGAATCTAATTGGAGAGGAGAGTGGGTAATAGGAGAAAGGAAAAGTGGAAGGGCACTTGAGGGAGGTGGTGGCCAGGGAAAGAGAAGAGAAGGGGTGAGAGTGAGCCAAAATGGGGAATGTAAAGAGAGAGAGAGAGAGAGAAGTGGAATGAAACAGAAATTTAAAAAAAAATTGTTTTGAACCTGGATTGTCCTTCGAAGTGACCTTTCTCTGCAGGGGTGCCAAAGGTTGCCCAAAATAGCGACTTTCATTACTGCTGTTCAGATGGCCTTTAACAGGATTGGAGGAATTGGAGCCTGCAGACGCTGTACTACAGGTTTAGTCATATCCTCATGGTGCTTGAGAGTGAAATAAATGGCTCCCGTTGAGAAAGGAAAGAAAGTGGAGTGGTGTACACACGGCAGTATATCATTCCAAAGCATCTCAAACTCATTTCATGGACACAGAGAACTGAGTGCCAGACACAGCTTTCTCAGATATCAATTTTAGTCTTAAAGTGTTTATTCTGTACCATGGAGAAAAGTTCCGTAAGGGCACCAACGGACAAATATTTAATTAATCTTTCGAACAAATGCCTTGACTTTTAACTTTTATATAAGAAAAAACATGTCTTGTGAATTCTACCGGATGTGGTTAAAAGTAAAGGTCGCAGCACATGTTAACACTAAAATCTCATTTGGTTCTTGTGTTCCCAAAGGGCTTTTTAACCACACAACAGCTCAGGAGTAATACTAAAGGTCACTCAATAACGGGTAGGGGCAACTGCAAGGCAGAGGCACTTGTATAAAGAATACCACGGAATATTCTAATCAAGTTCAGCCGGAGACAATCTTTACAATCCTGCTGGACTGAATAGTCTTCAAACAAAATCTATTTAACAGCATATTGGTTAATTTTGTCTATTTGCTTGAAGTTCTACTTTATTTCCCTAGTGGGTGTCTAGGCTGTCTCCATCTGCTCTGTCTTCTCCAACAGACAAAAGGCCAGGACGATAATCATTACTGAAGCCTCCCTGGTAAGTAAGAGAGGTGCCTTCCTACCCTCATCATCAGTGCTTGTGGGCTGCGGCCGGAGGGTGGGGGTGGGGGTGGGGGTAAGTGTAACTGGGTGAAGCACTCACCAGTTCTCTTTGCCCTCGTGACCACAAATAGCAATGTGAAAATGACCAGTTAATTAAGACCCTTCCCAAAAAGTTAGGGTGAGACTCAATAAACTGGGGCTAAACTGGGAGGCCAGGCAGACAATCTTGGGGCAAGTTTACATTTAAATTCCATACTTTGCTGTACTTTGCAAAAGTCAATGGACAGGGAGGCCAGTGACCTCGTTGATCCTGTGAACTGGCTGTGTCATCACCAATAATAAAATAAAGAAACTCAAATAACCGGACCCAGAACACATTCTTACAACTTAAACACAATTTATTTTATTTGTGCACAAGGAGAACAGCATGGCTGTGTCGGTCACAGAGTTATGAAGCCAGGACAGAAAATTACTGTTTTTATACAGAATTGGCTTATATGGATATTGATTATTGTATATGTTTGAATTCCTTACTTGCAAGATCAATTGCCATTCACAATAATCATCATCATCATTATGTGCCATGTCATATGACATCATCATTATGTGCTGTGTCATATGACATCATCATTATACGCCATGTCATATAATATGGGTGCTTTTGATCATATAACCATATTACTGTACAACATCGTGACTGTTCTTGAAAATTTTTTCTACAAAAGTGGCTTGCCATTGCCTTCTTCTGGACAGTGTCTTTACAGACGGGTGACCTCAGCCATTATCAATCCTCTTCAGAGATTGTTTACCTGGTGTCAGTGGTTGCATAAACTGGACTTGCGATATGCACCAGCTTCACGTGACCCTGACTGGAGAGCTAAGTCTTGCCCAAGGGTGACCTGCAGGCTAGCAGAGGGAAGGAACGCCGTACACTTCCTTTGGTAGAGACGTATCTCCACCCTGCCATCCAGCCATTCCATCGAAACTACAAGCTGACAACTGATGATATTTTGAAGTTAGTAAAGCAATTGTCCCTTAGTTGTTGGGAGTGTTCCACATCCTTCTATTATTCCTATCTCATCTGTCTCTGGCACCCCCTACTGTGTAAAGGGAAGCTGTGTTCTCCTAGGTTGATTGCACTCTGCCATAGTCATTCTCACCTCTCTGTCTGCAGTAAGCAAGATTGGCTCCAGCAGTCCCACTTCAAAGGTCTTCCAGCTCTGGGTTTGACTGCACACTGCTGCAGTCATCCTAGCCTCGGCGTTGCCTTTAACCCTTGCCCTACTGCAACCTCCACACCTGGGTTAGTGCTCCAGCCCATTCTGAGGCAGGCCTGATATTGCTAGATCTTGCCCACAACATTGCAACTTAAGTTGGACCATACTGATCTTCCCTTTTAATGTTGCTGACTGGTGTCACAAAAACAAGAAAATGGAGCAGATGTTGAGAACCAGGGCTTTCGAGCCTGCCCCTCCTTTCAATATAACATGGCTGATATATGCTGGCGTGCTGTGCCTCAATTGCTCGATCCTTCCAACACCAAGGTTCAAAGTTCAAAGTAAAATTTATTATAAGAGTACAAACATGTCACCACATACAAGCCTGAGATTCTTTTATCTGTGGCATAGCATGCCCACAATACTCGGGCACATTTAGATTTAACTATCTCCATCTTTAATATAATCTAAGGATCTCGCCTCCCCTACTGTCGAGGGCAGAGAGTTCCATAGATTCACTACCCTCTAAGACATGAGCCCCTTGCTCAATGGTTTTGGTCAATGGTATAAACAAACAATAGGAACCTCTTCTCCAGGAGAATAAATTTCTATAAATCTCAGCTTTAAATGACCTGCCCCTTATTTTGTGGTGGTCTCTTTGTTCGAGACACTTGGTCAAATGAACTCATTCTAACACTTGTCAACTGTTGCACACTGGATACTTTTTAGTGCTTTCCACACCATTCCTGTAAACTCTAGATACTGTTGTGTGTGAAAATCCCAAGATTTCAGAGGTTTCTGAGATACTCAAACCACCCCGTCTGGCACCAACAATCATTCCACGGTCAAAACCACCTAGATCGCATTTCTTCCCCATTCTGACGTTTGGTCTGAACAGCAGCTGAACCTCTTGGCCATGTCTGCATGCTTGTATGCGTTGAGTTGCTGCCACATGATTGGCTGATTAGATATTTGCATTAATGAGCAGGTGTACAAGTGCATCTAACAAAGTGGCCACTGTGTGTGTATACCAGTCCCATTTTCTAGCTCTTCGGTGATACAAGTGGTTGTCCACTACTTTGCTATTCCCCTTTTGAGCCATTTATTGTTATTGTTTGTTTCTTTATTTATAATTGTAACTTATAGTAATGTTTATGTCTGGCACTGCACTGGTGCCACAAAATAACAAATTTCACGGCATATGGTATGATAATAAATCTACTTCTGATTCTGGTATCTATTTATTTTTCAGTGTAATTTAATGCCATTGCAGTTAACATTTCATCCCATCAGTATCATGATGGTCATCAACCCAACAACGAACACAGCTGTTTGACATATATTGTGTTGGACTGACCTAAGTTTCATTGTGAGTGGACTAAAAAGGAATGCAAGGCCATTCCAGCAATGGTATTGAACTAGCTGTACTCTGTCTGGGGTCAGCTACTTGGCTTTGTTTGAGGAAGCCTAGCCTAGGACCATCTGAGAGTGACAGGGTCATTCAGCAAGCCGGATAGCATCTGAGGAGACCCGACCCATTCTCTTCCCAACAGACACTGTCAACCTTACTGAGTGTTCTCAGAAATTCTGTTTTAAGCAGCTGCTGTTATTTGCTTCTCAGTATCTAAGACCACCTGGTTTGAGAGTTCAAAGTTCAAATTTATTATTAAGTGTGCATATGCCACCATGTACTGCCGCAAGATTCGTTTTCCTGCAGACATTTACAGGAAAGCAAAAAAAATATAATCAATGAAACAGAAAAGTGCCCACAAAGACTGACGAACAACCAATGTGCAAAAGCTTAGTGTTGTTGAGCACGGGGTTATTAGAACATAGAACATAGAATAGTACAGCACATTACAGGCCCTTCGGCCCACAATGTTGTGCCGACCCTCAAACCCTGCCTCCCATATAAGCCCCCACCTTAAATTCCTCCATATACCTGTCTAGTAGTCTCTTAAACTTCACTAGTGTATCTGCCTCCACCACTGACTCAGGCAGTGCATTCCACGCACCAACCACTCTCTGAGTAAAAAACCTTCCTCTAATATCCCCCTTGAACTTTCCACCCCTTACCTTAAAGCCATGTCCCCTTGTATCGAGCAGTGGTGCCCTGGGGAAGAGGCGCTGGCTATCCACTCTATCTATTCTTCTTATTATCTTGTACACCTCTATCATGTCTCCTCTCATCCTCCTTCTCTCCAAAGAGTAAAGCCCTAGCTCCCTTAATCTCTGATCATAATGCATACTCTTTAAACCAGGCAGCATCCTGGTAAATCTCCTCTGTACACTCTCCAATGCTTCCACATCCTTCCTATAGTGAGGTGACCAGATCTGGACACAGTACTCCAAGTGTGGCCTAACCAGAGTTTTATAGAGCTGCATCATTACATCGCAACTCTTAAACTCTATCCCTCGACTTATGAAAGCTAACACCCCATAAGCTTTCTTAACTACCCTATCCACCTGTGAGGCAACTTTCAGGGATCTGTGGACATGTACCCCCAGATCCCTCTGCTCCTCCACACTGCCAAGTATCCTGCCATTTACTTTGTACTCTGCCTTGGAGTTTGTCCTTCCAAAGTGTACCACCTCACACTTCTCTGGGTTGAACTCCATCTGCCATTTCTCAGCCCACTTCTGCATCCTATCAATGGCGCTCTGCAATCTTTGACAATCCTCTACACTATCCACACCAACACCAACTTTTCTGTCATCTGCAAACTTGCCAACTCACCCTTCTACCCCCACATCCAGGTCGTTAATAAAAATCACGAAAAGTAGAGGTCCCAGAACAGATCCTTGTGGGACACCACTAGTCACAATCCTCCAATCTGAATGTACTCCCTCCACCATGACCCTCTGCCTTCTGCAGGCAAGCCAATTCTAAATCCACCTGGCCAAACTTCCCTGGATCCCATGCCTTCTGACTTTCTGAATAAGCCTACAGTGTGGAACTTTGTTATATCGGAATATGGCACAGAACAGGCCATTCGGTGTCAGTACAGGGTTATATTGAACATATAGCACAAAGCAGGCCATTCAGCCCCACCTTTTCCGGCAGAGTTCATCTTTATTGCAGATTAGTAGAATACATTGTTTCCACCTCTTCACTGATCTTGGGTTCAATACCACCCGGATCAATTCCCACAGTTACCCATAAGTTTGTACGTTCTCCCTGTGACCGTGTGGGTTTCCTCCGGGTGCTCTAGTTTCTTCCCATGTTCCAAAGACGTACCGGTTGGTAGGTTAATTGGTCATTGTAAATAGTCCCGTGATTAGGCTCGGATTAAATCAGGGGTTGCTGGGTGGCGTGGCTCAAAAGGCCTGCTCTGTGTGGTACCTCAATAAATAAATAAACAAACAAATAAATAGATAGATGAGTAAGTAATTAAATAACACTTGTAGACATTCTCAGTGTGAAATGCTTTCTTGTAGGTTAATGACAAGGATGAATATAGGCAGGAAGATATTTGGGGAGCCTAGGACCAGAGAACACAGCCTCAGAACAGAAGGACGTCCCTTTAGATTAGAGATGAGGAGGAATTTCTTCAGCCAGAGGGCAGTGAATCTGTGGAATTCATCACCACAGCCGGCTGTGAAGGCCAAATCATTGGGAATATTTACAACGGAGGTTGATAGGTTCTTCGTTAGAGAGGGCATCAAACGTTATGGGGAGAAGACTGGAGAATGGAGTTGAGAGGGAAATAAACCAGCCATGATGGAATGGTGGCGCAGAATGGATGGGTTGAATGGGTAAATTCTGCTCCAACGTCTTATGCTTTTCTGTTGGGTTGCTTCGGGCTTTGGAGATGCTTTGCACTGAGGAACCAAACTTATCCAGCACCTCAGGAGGGAACTTCAGCCAGAGGAAACCCTCTGCAACGTACTTACTAAGCCTGTCACCCAACCTGGGCCACCTACAGTACCTCGCACAAGTTCTCTGTCCTGGGCCAGTCTTTCACGTTGTCTCCAGGTGTAGCCCATCTTCTTGGTGTATCCTTCCTCTCCCAGGGATGAGGACTTTGGAGATTCAACAGCTCTGGGTTTTTACAGGATGGGCCCTACCCTCCTCCTGGTGGAGCTAGACCCTCTTCCAACACAAGGGATATTCCCTGTCACTAACATTACACTGAGCTGCCTTAACAATGCAGCAATCTCCAAATCACAAACAGAAGTAGAATAAGTGTGCAACAAGTAAAAGAAATCCTCATTGTTGAAAGACGTGGAGAGATTAACAAAAATATATATATTATTTTCATCGGTTATCTTAATTTTCTTTAACTTCCTAGCCTGCTGCAGACAAGTGGTACCTATGAATGAGATTGCCAAGTTAACGAAACACTAATTTATATAACAGAGCAGACTCGGTGGGCCAAATGGCCTAATTCTGCTCCTATGTCTAATGGTCTTATGGTCCTAGTCGAGGTTCCAGGGAGGATGCACTGAAGAGATAAGGTTAGGACGGGAACATAGGGATTCATTTCCCTGAGCATATGTAATGATTTCTGAATAAACATTCAGAACAATAGGACAACCATTGTTTATTAATGACCTGCGGGTATTAGAATGAAGCAGGAATCTGCACGCTGTTAGCACTGACATGCAGAAATTGTCCAGTGAGTCAGTGTCTAGGAATAGTTTTTCTTAGGAATTCCCTGTCCACTGACTTAATTTGAGATTCAGGAGATTCTGCAGATGCTGGAAGTCTTCAGCAACACAAATAAAGTATTGGGGGAACTGAACAGATCAGGCTGCATCTGTGGAGGGAGATAAGCAGTCGATATTTCAGGCTGATACTCTTCATCAGGGCCTGAATAGTCAACTGCTATTTCCCTCAATAGACTATTTACCTCAGTATTCCCTCAATGGAATATTTCCCTCAATAAATTCCCTGAGCTACTGAGTTCCTCCAGCATTTTGGGTTACATTGATTTAATTTGCTATTTACTCATGTAAGGAGTCAACAAACTTTACTTTGTCCATGAAATAGCTGGGAAGTCCCAAAAGAGTTAAAGGGGTTGGTCATGATAAAGAGGATGCAATTATTTTGCGGGCCGTCTGTCTGTGAATTCATGCAATTACTTTGTCCAAAGTCGCACCAAGCTTTATCCAACAATTGGAATGCTGTGGCAATCGGAGAGGTTTTCTGAAATTTACCTTATGAATAGAGGCAAGCCGTGAGTTAGCCCCCTGTGAGTTTTGCCACCCTTTAAGGTTGAGTTGAAATGGTTTGCTTGCACTCTCCGCCACCTCTCCGCCAATGAGGACAGCTTCCTCTTGTGCTCGTATCTAGGGTGAACAGATTGGAAATGCTACCTTGCTTGGCCACAAGCTAAAAAACTAGGACACTTCAAATCAGCCTCCTTTAAACCTCCTCAGAGCATCTATACATACATTTCACCACCACTTCACTCCACAACTGGTACAGAATGCACAGTTCTGACACTCACTCTGAATTGATTCCACAAACTATGAACTCACTCTCAAGTACGCTACAACTCATGTTCTCAGTGTTATTTAATTTAGTTTATTTGCATAGTTTGTCTTTATTTATTGAGATACAGTGCAGAATAAGACCATAAGACATAGGAGCTGAATTAGGCCATTCAGCCCATCGCGTCTGCTCCACCATTCCATCATGGCTGATCCTGGATCCCACTGAACCCCATATACTTGCCTTCTTGCCATATCCTTTGATGCCCAGACCGATCAGGAAACAACGAACTTCCACCTTACATACACCCACAGACCTGGCCTCCACCGCTGTCTGAGGCAGAGCATTCACAGATTCATTACTCTCTGGCTAAAAAAAAATTCCTCCTTATCTCTGTTCTAAAGGGTCGCCCCTCAAGTTTAAGGCTGTGCCCTCTAGTTCTGGATACCCCAACCATAGGAAACATCCTCTCCACATCCACCCTATCTAATCCTTTCAACATTCGGTGGGTTTCAAATAGTCCCTTCCAGCCCTTTGAGACATGCCCCCCACCCCCAACAATCCCCCGATTTAAACCTAGCCTAGTCACAGGACAATTTACAATGACCAATTAACCTACCAATTGGTACGGTCTTTGGACTATGGGCTCTTTTGCACATTAGTTGTTTGTCAGTCTTGGTGTGTAGTTTTTCATTTGGCATGCCATTGAAAACTTTGATAGATGCATAGTGAAGGGTATCCTGACTGGTTGTCTAACAGCCTGGTATGGAAACGTCAATGCCCATGAATGGAAAAGCCTACAAAAAGTGGTGGTTACAAACCAGCCCGTCACAGGAAAAGCTCACCCCACCATTGAACACATCTACAAGGAGCATTGTCACAAGAAAGCAACATCCATCATCAAAGACCCCCACCATCTGGACCATTCTCTCCCTTCTCGCCGCTGCCTTGGGGAAGGAGGTACAGGAGCCTCAGATCCCACACCATCAGGTTCAGGGACAATTATTATCCTACGAACATCAGGCTCTTGAACTGGCATGTATAAGTTCACTCACCTCAACCCCGAACTGATTCCACAACCTATGGACTCACTCTCAAGGACTTTACAACTCGTTTCCTCGCTATTATTTAATCATTTATTTTTAAAATTATTATAATTTGCTTTTCTGTTTGCTCAGTTTGTCTTCTTTTGCTTTGTCCTCGTTCTTCTGCCGTTTTTCATTGATTCTATTGTGTTTCTTTGTTTAAGTTCGAGTTCGTTTACTGTCATCTGACTGTACATACATACAACCAATTGAAACAACATTCCTCCAGACCACAGTGCACCCACAAAACACATATCACAAACAGCACAGAAAACAAAATGTTACCATAAATAAGTTAATTTAATGAAATGTAGTTTAAAATGCATGTAGTGCACAGCACAGTAAATAGTTAAACAGTAAGTGCAGTAAACAGTAAACAGCTCACTGTCCCAGTGATGAGACCTCAGTGGTGGCAGGGTATTCATTAGTCTCACAGCCTGAGGGAAGAAGCTGTTACCCAGTCTGGCAGACCTAGTCCTGATGCTCCTGTACCTCCTTCCTGACGGTAGTGGGTCAAAGAGATAGTAGGATAGGTGGTAGGGATCCTCAGTAATGCTACAGGCCCTTCGTCTACAACACGCTCAGTAAGTGTCACAAGTAGGGGGAGAGAGACCCTGGTGATCCTCTCGGCGGTTTTTACTATCTGTAGAAGCCTGCAGTCTGTTCTACACAATGATGCAGCCAGACCGGATCCACTCAATGGTGCTCCTGTAGAAAGCTGTCAGAATGGGGGGGGGGGGGGGAGCCTTGTATGACTCAATCTCCTCAGAAAGTATAGACGCTGCTGTGCCTTGTTGACTAGTTAGGAGGTGTCGTGGGTCTGGATTAGATCGTCAATTATGTGCACACCAAGGAAATTTGTGCTCTTCACTCTCCCCATGGCAGAGTCATTGAACTGTAATGGAGAGCGATTATCCTGCGCCTTCCTGAGTCCACAGTCATTGCTTTTGTCTTGTCCATGTTGAGACTCGGGTTGTTGTTCTCATATGATTTGTCAAGCCTCTCTACCTCCTCTCGGTATGCTGACACATCGTTGTTGCCAGTGCAGTATCATCAGTGAACTTGATGATACGATCTGACCTGGATCTGGTAGTGCAGTCGTGAGTCAGCAGCATGAATTGCAGAGCGCTGAGCAGACAACCCCGGGGGGCATCAGTGCTTGGTGTGATGGAGATTGAGATGTTGCTGTCAAATCAGACGGACTGACAAGGACAGTTTACCCCCCAGTCTCTGAGGGATGATCATAGTAAATGTCAAGCTGAAGTTGAAGGACACTATCTTGGTGTTCTAGATGTGACAGGGCTGAGTGGGGGGCCAAGGCTATGGCATCATCTGATTTGAGCTGTAGGCGAACTAGAAGGGGTCCAATGTAACTGGAAGGTGGGATTTTATAACCAGAGGTCTCGGGTTCAGGGTGAAAGGTGAAAAGTTTCGGGGAACATGAGGGGAAACTATTTCACTCAGAGGATTGTGAGAGTGTGGTACATGGATGAAAGGGTTGGAGGGCTATAGTCCTGGTGCGTGTCGATGGAAATAAGCAGTTTAAATGGTTCAGCATGAACTAGGTGGGCTGAAGGGACTGTTTCTATGCTGTACTTTTCTATGACTCTGCTACCAACTGCTTAAAGCACTTCATGATTGTTGAGGTTAGTACCACTTAGCGGTAATTGTTTAGGCCTGTTACTGTCGCTCTCTTGGGCACTGGAATGATGGTGATAGCCTTGAAACCTGCAGAGACAGTGGACTGTTTCAAGGAGATTTTAAGCCCTCTGTTGTCTGGCCCCACAACTTTGCGTGGGTTGACCATGGCTTTCACCCTCTTCACTTCAGCTGCAGCCAGTCAGGGTGCCTGTTCCTCAGGGGTAGAGGGGGCTTTCCTCAGAGTCACATCGTTCAATATGTCAAATTGTGCATTGAAAGCATTCAGCCTATCAGGAAGGGAAGAGTTGCTGTCATTGCCGTGTAGGTGTAATTGCTTATGGTTTCAATTCAATTCAAGTTTAATTTTCATTCAACAATACATGAATACCCATGAATACAGTCAAACGAGACAGCGTTACTCTGGCGCCAAGGTACAAAATCCGGATTTGATGGGGACAGCTGTAAGAAGCACGGAGGAACACCTGGAGTAACTTCTGAAATGCCCGCTTCGCTGCCGTTGCTACTGTGCGATCGAGAATCTCCGGAGGGGAAGGCCACAAATCCTCGGCTTTGCCTATTGCCTGTTGCCAGGGCCGGGGTCGAAGCGCTCGGCAGAGATGGTGCTCGGTGCTCAGTATCGAAGAGGTGGCCGGAGGCTCGGAGTTTTCGAACGGACTCAGAGTCGGACTGTGGTCGGATGCTTCCAGGATGCTGCATCGGCAAGTTGGCGGCGCTGGAGGTTTACCATCTGTCTGAGATGATGGGACTTTTGAGAGACTTTGAGACTTTTACTGTGCCATGGTCTGTTCTTATCAAATTATGGTATTGCTTTGCACTGTTGTAACTATATGTTATAATTATGTGGTTTTTGTTAGTTTTAAGTTGGTTTGTCATGTGTTTTCATGATATCATTCTGGAAAATCATTTTATCATTTCTTAATGCATGCATTACTAAATGACAATAAAAGGGGACTGCGTGTCCTCATAATCGTAATCATAAATACAGTACCAACAGTCACACACAGCACAAAGCACACATCGCATGTACAGTGTGTTACGTACCCCGTAACTGGGTTGCCAAACCAGCAGAAATGGATCACTCAGTTGGAGTCTGGAGTACTAGAACTAAGAAAGTTTTATTAAAGAAACAAGCAACACAGTAATTGAAAGGATAATAAATGCAACAGTTCAGTGATGATAAACACACATGTGCACCGCATTAAGATAACAGCATCAATCAAGCTCTATCGTTGTCTAGGGGTAAATGACCAATTTCAAAATGACTCAAAGTTCAGTCCAGTTTAGTAGTTCAGTTCGCAGTAATCGTTGCCATGGCGGTGGACAACGTGGGGGGAAGAGAGACAGAATAGGAACAACTGATCATTCAGAACACTGCTTCACTCACAGACCAGCGGGATGGCTCACAAGCAACTTTTGGGCGGGTCCTTGGTGATGTCACCTGAGGTCACCGACTGTGACCCCTCCTCCAGATGCGGTCGATCCTCTGCAGTGAACCCGGCACCCAGGCAAGGGCGGACACACACCGGGTTCCCGCTGATCGTACCTTTCCACCCTGTGCGTTGTCCGGTACTTCTCACCACTCGTGAGAGGCGCACCGCTTCCAGGGTCTCGTTACCTCGGGTGGCGTGTGTGTCTGTCTTAGCGAACCTGTCCCTTTTTATCCCCCTGCTGGGGTATCGCCTGTCCATCACTTCAAACAGTTCAGGGTTCAAAGGGGGGAGCTGCTCCAGACAGCTCTTCCTCCCACATCCCTTCATTACACATCTCCAGACGCTGCTCCATTGTTCCTTATCTCTCCTTCCCCTGAGGGCAGGTGGCAGACCAACTGCTGATGTCACTGATGCTAGCCCAGGCCAGCAAACATCTTAATTTTATGTGTATTCTCGTAACAAGTGTAAGGCAGAAAGGTACAGCCACACAAATAATGTGTCCAAATTCAAGCCATTCAACGCCGCTGAAATCTGCAGACGACCAGAAGAGAGCTTGTCTTCTGCCTGGTGAACACCGAGGGCTAGCACCAACTCCAGCCCACGCCACCCCAAGTGGAGCTCGCCAGCTCTGATGCCTCTCTCCTGGTGTCTTAAGCAGACGGCACCACGGCTTGAGGCCTAGTTCTGGCACATACAAGATAGAAAGCACAGACAGGATATCAGTAAAATATAACCATGCAAAATATATATAAGGTCCAAACCCTGAGTCCATTGAAATCTTCAGTCGACCATAAAAGAGCTTGCCTTCTGCCGAGCGACCAAGGTGGTGGTTGGGCTGGAGGGCAGCACTGACTCCAGCCTGGACATCTTGCCACGCCGCCCCCTGGTGGAGCACACTGGCTCCGAAGCCTCTCTCCAGGCGGCTGTAAACAGGCGATACCGTGGCTTGAGGCCTATTCCTGTCTACAAATGTGGCCATGCAGCACCCCCACCACCACCAATAAATCAGTGAATCGAACTTGCGACACAGCACATTAACAAGGTCCGTCAGGGTTTGCGATCACAAGAAAAGTGACCAAGATGGTCTCCTGCTATTAGACTGTACGCCCCCTTTGAGTCAGGCAGCAGCACAAATGTGCGGCTCCTTCATTTTCTCTGCCAGCAAGCAACTCACTGATGGTGTAGACCTGCAGTACCTGAAGTTCTTAATGTATAGAAGGATCTTGCAATCATTAAAAATACATTTAAATACGACTGTAGTGCCTTTTGTTGACCCTGTATAAACCTCTGTGAATGAACACGCCGCAATCTCACCAGTTTGTACACCTTGCCTCATGTTCTACTGTGAATGCCTGCAAGAAAATGAATCTCCCCTTGATAACAGAGGATTGGTTGCGAATTTTGAAGTTGGTTAACTCTTCTTCGATTTGTGCCAGTCACTCTCTAATTCAATTTAAAATTGTACGTCGTTACTATTTGACAAAGGAGAGACGGTCTAAAATATTTCCTAATGTTGATAGTCAGTGTGATAGATGTAAAACTGAGACAGCTACATTGACACATACGTTTTGGTCGGGTTCTGTATTGAAACAGTTTTGGAAATCTATTTTCTCTATAATTTCTAAAGCTTTAAAAATTAATTTACAACCTAATAAATTGACAGTTTTGTTCAGTATAATTCCTCAATATATTCACAGTATTTCTATATCAGACCAACACGTAATTGCATTTGTCACATTATTGGTCAGAAGGGCTATTTTATTGAAATGGAAAGATGCCTCTGCTCCCACTTTGATACAAAGGTTCTCTCAGGTGATGTTATATCTTAGTTTGGAGAAAATTAGAAGTCAAACTTTTGATCCTCGATTTGACTTTGAGAAAAGGTGGGGTTCTTTTGCCCGCTACTATCATTTGATTTGAGTTAATTAAGGTGGTCTCCTTCTGATTCTTGTGTAATTGGATTTGGTTGGCGGATTGATGTTTTTCTTTTCTGGAAGCTTGTGTAGCGTAAAGCTCCAGGGTTGTGCTCCCAATGGGTTTTTTCCCTCATTTTTTTTTTCAGTCAGTAGGGTTTTTTTTTTGTTTTAGTTAGTAGGGGTTCTTTTTTCCTTCTTTCTTTTTTCAAAAAAAAAATAGTTTTAACATTTTGTTTTCTCTTATTATTATTGGTATACTGTTTAGCTTGGTTAATTTGTTAGTTTAACTCTTATTGTATATATTGATATGTTGATCTGACTACTTTAATGCTTTTTTGTTGATTTTCAATAATAATTAATAAAAAGATTTTAAAGAAAGAAAATGAACCTCAGGGTCGTATATGGTGACATGTACTTTGATAATAAATTTACTTTGAATTTAGAACTTTGTTCCACCCCTGTAGAACCAGATCTGCCTTGGTGAAGCTGCCCTGGGAAATGTTAGATACTGAGAGATTTCCAGCTCAGCTTTAGCAGTTAACACAAACCAGAAATGAACGTGTGAACCCTGTGAATTAACATTGGTCCATAGTGGCTTTCTATTAGGGAAAGTTACCTTCAGGTTAGTTACATTAAGCCAATTTATTCGAAACATATTGAAAGCAGATGTTTTAACCTGACAGAGAAATATTTTCAAATATCATTACTTATGAACGTAGAACAGTATAGCACAGTAGAAACCCTTCAGCCCACAATGTTATGCCCTAAAATCAATCCAACCCTTCCCTCCTACATAGCCCTTCATTTCCTATCATCTGTGTGCCTAGCTAAGAGTTTCTTAAATGCCGCTAATGTACCTCCCTCTACCGCCACCCCTGGCAGGTCATTCCACACAACCACCACTCTCTGTGTAAAACCCCTACCCTTATACTTCCCTCCAATCACCTTAAAATTATACCCCCTCGTATTAGCCACTTCTGCCCTGAGGTAAAATCTCTGGCTATCTGCTCGATCGATGTCTATCACCTTGTACACCTCTACCAAGTCACCACTCATCCTCCTCTGGGGGTTTGTCCCTCCCACCATTGATGCCCTCCAATGTTCACTCGGTGGGAGACAAGCTGTTATTATTTTTTAATAATAGTTTTCTGTAACTGTATGTTTTTCTGCTGTCATAATTATATGTGCTATACTGTATGTGCTGTGCACTGTGTGTGACTGTTGGTTTTGCATTTTGTACCTTGGCCCCAGAGGAACATTGTTTTCTTTCACTGTATTCATGTGTATGGTTGAATGACAATTCAGCTTGAACTTAAACATGCTCCCTAGTCCAGGGAGCATCCTGGTAAATTTTCTCTGCTTCTAACCCTTCCACTCCCTTCCTATCATGAGGTGACTAGGACTGAACACAGTACCAATGTCTAACCAGACTTTTATAGAGCTGCACCATTACCTTACAACTCTTGAACTCAATCATAAGACCATAAGACATAAGAGCAGAATGAGGCCATTCAGCCCATTGAGTCTGCTCCATCATTCCATCATGGCTGATCCCAGATCCCACTCAACCCCATACACCTGCCTTATCGCTATATCCTTTGATGCCCTGACTGATCGGGAAACTGTCAACTTCGGACTTAAATATACCCACGGGCTTGGCCTCCAGCGCAGTCTGTGGCAGAGCATCCCACAGACTCACTACTCTCTGGCTAATAAAATTCCTGCTTGCCTCTGTTCTAAAAGGTCACCCCTCAATTTTGAGGCTGTGCCCTGTAGTTCTGGATACCCCCACCAAAGGCAACATCCGCTCCACACCCATCCTATCTAGTCCTTACAACATTCGGTAGGTTTCAATGAGATCCCCCTGCATTCTTCTAAATTCCAGTAAGTACAGGCCCAAAGCTGACGAAGGATCATATGTTAACTCCTTCATTCCCGGTATCATCCTCGTGAACCTCCTCTGGACTCTCTCCAATGACAACACATCCTTTCTGAGATATCGGGCCCAAAACTGTTGACAATACTCTAAATGCAGCCTGACTAGGGGTTTATAAAGCCTCAGCATTATCTCCTTGCTTTTATATTCTATTCCCCTTGGAATAAATGTCGACACTGCATTTGCTTTCTTTACCACAGACTCAACCTGTAAATTAACCATCTGGGAGTCTTGCATGAGGACTCCTAAGTCTCTCTGCACCTCTAATGTTTGAACCTTCTCCCCATTTAGATAATAGTCTGCACGATTGTTCCTTTTACCAAAATGCATTTTATACATTTGCCAGCACTGTATTCCCTCTGTCACTTTTTTCAATAGGTTTCAATAGGTACATTTAATGAGAAATGTATACAATATACATCCTGAAATTCTTTTTCTTTTTCTTTTTTGCCCATTCTTCCAATTTGTCTAAGTCCTGCTTCATCAGCACTACCTACCCCTCCACCTATCTTTGTATCATGCACAAACTTTGCCACAAAGCCATCAATTCCATTATCTAAATCACTGACAATGTGAAAAGTAGGTGTCCCAATACTAACCCCTGACGAACACCACTAGTTACTGGCAGCCAACCAGAAAAGGCCCCTTTTATTCCCTCTTGCTGTCTCCTAATGCCCTGACTATTGAAGGCAAACACACCATATGCCTAGTTAACCACCCGATCAACTTTGTGTTGGGCACAGCAATGCTAGGTTTCTAACTAAACTTTATGCTGGGCCATAGTCACAGATTCAGATCAAAACTTGCTGAATTTGCAGATTAGATGTATTGTTCCATACTTGACACACAGTGGCCACTCTATTAGATACTTCCTATACCTAACAAAGTGGCCACTGAATGTATGTTCGTGGTCTACTGCTGTTGTAACCCATCCACTTCAGGGTTCGATGTGTTGTGCCTTCAGAGATGCTCTTCTGCACACCACTGCTGTAACGTGTGGTTATTTGAGTTACTGTCACCTTCCTGTCAGCTTGAACCAGTCTGGCCATTCTCCTCTGACCTCTCTTATTTTTGCCCTTAGAACTGCTACTCACTGAATATTTTTTTTGTTTTTTGCACCATTCTCTGTAAACTCTAGACACCGCTGTGTGTGAAAATCCCAGGAGACATACAGTTTCTGAGACACTCAAACCACCCTGTCTGGCACCAACAATCATTCCATGGTCAGAGTCACTTAGATCACTTTTCTTTCCCCTTTCTGATGTTTGGTCTGAACAACAAATGAACCTCTTGACCATGTCTGCATGCTTTAATGAACTGAGTTGGTGCCACATGATTGGCTGATTAGATATTTGCATTAACGAGCAGGTGTGAAGGTGTACCTAATAAAGTGGCCATCGAGTGAATTTCTGGAAATGTCTGATATTTATTGTGTGATAAATATTGCATGTGCAATGCTCGGAAAACCGATGCATTACAGGGAAGGGTAATATCAGAAGTCAGCTCCAAAAAGGTTAATTAAAGAATTGCACCATTCCTGACGGAACATAAAGACTGCATCTTGCTGAGAGCATGGATAAGCCGATCAATTTGACGCAGTTTCAGCTCTCCGTACACAGGGAGAAAACCAATAACAGATTTATGTGAACCAGCTTAAAAAGCCTAGTGTGAATAACACCTAAATTAAATTAGAGAACCAACAGCATTAGAAAGGCTCCCGTTGTCTCTTAGTTATACGGCCATTGGATTAAGGACGCTTTAAGCACACTGTGTAAGATGCGATTTTATTAGGTTGCCTAGATGCATGGGTCTGACATGTTTATTGTGCAAGGTTCCAGCAATGATGTTCCATACTGCAAATGCTCACTTGATATTGCGACTGCGGCTTCTGCTATTATTAAGAGGATTCAAAAAAAAATCAATTGCAAACAGTCACAGCACAGTTGAACTATTTTTCACTGGTTTTACTTGGCGCTACTAAACAGACGGATCACCATCCGTGCATTTACTAATACCCCATGGCTATGTATTATTTCAAGATTCACTTTCAGGTTCAGATTCATTTATTTATCACAGTTATTTATTTATTTGTTGAGTTCCAGTGCATAATGGGCCCTTCCAATCCTTTGATCCGCGCTGTCCAGTTACTCCCGATTTAGTGCTCGCCTAATGACTGGACAATTCCTGAGGCCCTCTCTGGGTTGGGGTCACCCATGGATATTGTGTCCCAGCCGCCTAAGTGATACGCAAGCCAGGTCCGTACGATATGGAGAGCAAGCTGCTGCCCAAAAAACAGGCACCTCATCTCCGCGCAGCTGCTGACTCCAAAGCAACGGCAGAGGACCGACACAGCAGAGTGGCAGGAATTGCCAGTCACCATTGAACTCAATGGGATCCCAGCACCGGATTTTTCCTCAGAGATTACCCCTGAAGTGGGTATAGCCACAGGGCAGTGGAGGTTTGAGATTAAAGTTTTCCTTCTCCGAGATGAGCTGGCACCAACGGCAGACGAGCCCCATCTGCCCGAAACAACTGATTTTAAGGCGCCAGTAACTCGCTTTGCCCCTTCTCCTGTCGGTAGAAACAGTTCCGCCGGGTTTAGTAGCTAAGCCACACGTAATTGCCTGGAGTTGGATTTGGTTGTCAGAGATTGGGAGAATTTAGTAGGTAGTGGGAGTTTATCCCTATTACCTCCCTCCGGCTACGACAAACTTAATAAACCAGGACAATTTACAAGGACCAACTAACCTACCAACCGGTAGGTCTTTGGACTGTGGGAAGAAACCAGAGCACCCAGAGGACACCCACGCAGTCACGGGGAGAACGTACAAACTCCTAGTGTATGCCTGAGTCAGTGGTGGAGGCAGATACACTAGTGAAATTTAAGAGACTACTAGACAGGTATATGGAGGAATTTAAGGTGGGGGGTTATATGGGAGGCAGGGATTGAGGGTTGGCACAACATTGTGGGCTGAAGGGCCTGTACTGTGCTGTACTACTCTCTGTTCTCTGTGCATCAAAGCATACAGTCAAAAGTGCTGCTTACATTAACAACCAACACAATGTAAGGATGTGCAGGGGCAACCTGCAGGTGATGTCACCAACATAGCCTGCAGACAATGTTCGGCAGAACAACACAGAACACAACAAAACAGAGCACGGCAAGCAACAACGAAAACAGGCCCCTCTCCTGCTCTCTTCTCACTGGTCCTGCCCAGGAAGAGCGTACTGGAGCCTCACGACTCACACCACCAGGTCCAGGAACAGTTAATACCCCTCGACCAGAGGGGATAACTTCACTCACCCCATCACTGAACCATTCCCACAACCTAGGGACTCACCTTCAAGGACTCTTCATCTTATGTCCTTGATGCTAACTGCTTTATTTATTTATTTATCTATCTATCTATCTATTTATTTATTTATTTATTTATCTATCTATCTATTTATCTATTTATTTATTAGTCTTATATTTTTCTTTTTTGTATTTGCACAGTTTGTTGTTGTTTGCACAGTGGGTATCTGTCCGTTCTGTTGGGTACGGTCTTTCATTGATTCCCATTGTGTTGCTTGTATTTATTGTGAATACCTGCAAGAAAATGAATCCCAGGGTTATATATGGTGACATTTATGTCCTTTGATAAGAAATTGACTTGAAACTTTGAATTTTCCTCCCTCCCACCACCCATCCACTCACACACAGATTGTCTTCCAACTCCAGGGCAGGCCTCTGGCCTGCAGACTCCAGAGGACTCACAGACCCACAGAGAACAGGCCTCTGACTTCCCCAGTGGACTCACAGAATTATACATCCATTGGACTTCGACTCCTGATCAGCCTTTGGACTTCAATGTTCGGCACCGACCCCGGAACAAGCTGCCGAAGGATCCCGAACTCTAGGCCTCAAACTCCAGACTCGCCGGCTCACCCACCCTCAGAGGCACCGGCCTTTGTGCCTGCTGCTGGAATGGACATCTGAGCCTGGGGCCCGCCAGCCTTTTCATATATTTATGTTTTTAATAAAACTCATTGTAACTTTGCAATGTGTTTGTAGTTGGTTCTTGATTAGGTTAACTTTATTTGTCACACGTATAGCGAAATATCGAAATGTACAATGAAATGCATTGCTTGCATCAATGATCAACGCAGGCCATAGATTGTGTTGTAAGTGTTGTCACATACCCAGCACCAATACAGCATGCCCTTTAACCCTAACCGCACATCTTTGGGAATGTGGGAGGAAACCAGAGCACCTGGAGGAAACCCACGCGGACACAGGGAGAACATGCAAGCTCCTTACAGTTATCGGAGAGAATCTCACCCCACTTCTGATCCCTGGCGCCGTAAAGAGGCTGCCCTAGTCATTAAGTTACCGTGCCGACCCGCTAAATGATCAGGCCGCTCCTAATACACAAAGGCAACCTTCAGCTCCTTGCCCTTTTCACTACGCCTTGTTTAAAACGTCTGTCGTTAAAGGCTTCAAAGCGTTGGTGAGGGAAATGCAGCTGGACTGACGAGCACAGAGAGAGCCTGGGTCTTCATTTAGAAGATGTACAGATTACCATAGTAGTGGGGCCCATAAACAGAACCATAAAGTTCTGATACCCAACATTTGCTGAGTAACAAAAATTGATTCTGCATTCAGAGCCGTCCCTGACAATGATGCTACTAAGTTATGCCACAATAGTTGGTACCTCAGTCATTCTTCATGTTGTCACAGTAATCTCGGCAGTATCACCATAATGACCTGACGACATCATAAACTATAATTGCTGCCATTAGGTTTTAACTCCTAATGGTTTTACATTTTAAAGTACACCTTTAAGAAATGTATTTTTTTAAATCTGTTCCTCGGGGGTTCAGAAACAATTTCACTATTTTCTTTAAAAGAGAGGTCAGTAGCAAGGAGGCAGAGGGTTAAACTGCTTGAGGAAGCGTTGGGGGAGGGAGGTTGAGGAAACAAAATGTATTAGTTTACAGTGTTGAACAGGCCCTGCCAGCCCAGCGAATCATCCCACTCAGTAACACAGCTCTTTAACCCTAACCCAGGGTTCCCGGCCTGGGATCTACAGACCCCTTGGTTTATGGTGCGGTCCATGGCATAAAAGATGTTGGGAGCCCTTACCCTAGTCTAATCACAGGAAAGGGGTGTGTGGAGTGTTCAGGGAGAGGTGGCACCTCTGGTGAAGGGGCTTGTCGTGTCCATTCTGGGGCAGCTCACTCACCTTTGGTCCCCACCGGACTCTCAGCTCTTACCCGTGGCTCCAGTTAGCTGTTTGGCTCAGACAGCGGCCACACCCCGGTACACTGCTCTGACAGGCGGGTTAAACCAGGTGAGGGTAGCCAGCGGCCTCATACCCCAGGGACGTGCCTGTCCTAGCAGGCGACGCCAGCTCCGGCAGAGTGGGAGGATGAGATCTACACTGAGTTCCAACAGCCAGGAGGTTGGCACTGCAACACTTCATGGACAGCAAAGGGCATGACAAGATGCAGGAGATGTCACGGCCATCCACTGCAACCGAGGAAGACCCCAGTTTGTGACGCTTGTTCGTACCACTGGACCCGGACTTCCGAGGTGGAGAGAGAGGAACTGCCCCAGTGTGACGGATTTTCCACTTTAAAATCTCTCCCACACAGGCTTCCTGTCATCGGCGGACATGATGGACAACCACCCCCATCACAGGACAATTTTCAATGACTAAATAACCTACTACTCTGTACATCTTTGGACTGTGGGAGGAAACCCACACGGTCCGGGGGAGAACGTACAAACTCCTACCACAGTGCCACTGGAATTGAACTCTGAACTCCAGTACTCCCCCGCCACCCCCGAGCCGTAAAATTCACTCAGTAAACACCAGCGGACCTGGAACTCGCTGCCTGAAGGGTGACAGAGACAGAAACCATATTTGGTAACTATCTGTGGAGCACACGGAAAGCCACAGCCTAAGGAAAACAGGTCAGGAGCTGGGAAGTGGGATTAAACTGAGCTCCATAAATTTTCTGACATGGAAATGATGGGCCAAATGGCCTTTCACTGTGCTGTAAATTTCTGTGATACACTTTTACCACAACACCTGAACACCATCGGTCTCACTGTTGAACCAGTGAAATGGAATTGTAGCGTTCTACCAATGTCCAACAGGGTCTTGTGATCACAGTAAAAATACCCAGAATAACCACTCACATTTTCTTTCGGACCATCCAACAATACACAGCAAGACCAAGTGACAGCACAACAATGGTACGCAGTAAGTCCAGCTCCATCGCTATCGGGCAACTCATTGAAGGGATAGACCTGCAGTGTTTAATGTTCTCAGTATCCAGCAGAGATTTGTAATCATAAAAAAGACACTCAAGACAACCAAATACAGCTTTGATTGGACCCGGGTATCTGCTGTGTGCCAGCATGCCACCATCTTACCGGAACTTGAACGTAATAGACAATAGGTGCAGGAGTAGGCCATTCGGCCCTTTGAGCCAGCACCGCCATTCACTGTGATCATGGCTGATCATCCACAATCAGTACCCTGTTCCTGCCTTCTCCTCGTATCCCTTAACTCCGCTATCTTTAAGAGCTCTAACTTTTTCTTGAAAGCATCCAGAGAATTGGCCTCCACTGCCTTCTGAGGCAAAGCATTCCACAGATCCACAACCCTCTGTGTGAAAAGGTTTTTCCTCAACTCCGTTCTAAATGCCCTACCCCTTATTCTTAAACTGTGGCCTCTGGTTCTGGACACCCCGAACATTGAGAACATGTTTCCTGCCTCTAGCGTGCCCAATCCCTTAATAATCTTAGATATTTCAATCAGATCCCCTCTCATCCTTCTAAATTCCAGTGCATACAAGCCCAGTCGCTCCAATCTTTCAACATATGACATTCCCGCCATTCCTGGAATTAACCCAGTGAACATACGCTGCACTCCCTCCATAGTAAGATTGTCCTTCCTCAAATTTGAAGACCAAAACTGCACACAATATTCCAGGTGTGGTCTCACCAGGGCCCTGTACAACTGCAGAAGGACCTCTTTGCTCCTATACTCAACTCCCCTTGTTATGAAGGCCAACGTGCCATTAGCTTTCTTCACTGCCTGCTGTACCTGTATGCTTACTTTCAGAGAATGATGAACAAGGACACCCAGATCTCGTTGTACTTCCCTTTTTCCTAACTTGACACCATTCAAATCTGCCTTCCTGTTCTTGCCACCAAAGTGGATAACCTCACATTTATCCACGTTAAACTGCATCTGCCATGCATCTGCCCACTCACCCACCCTGTCCAAGTCACCCTGCATTCTTATGACATCCTCCTCACATTTCACACTGTCACCCAGCTTTGTGTCATCTGCAAATTTGCTAATGTTACTTTTAATCCCTTCATCTAAATCATTAATGTATATTGTAAGTAGCTGCGGTCCCAGCACCGAGCCTTGTGGTACCCCACTAGTCACCGCCTGCCATTCTGAAAAGGACCTGTTAATCCCAACTCTTTGTTTCCTGTAATGCCACATCCACCTTGAACAGAGAACAGAGAGGGAAGAATCTGATTCACATCTGCTCAATGGGCAATGTACCTGTCTGGGTATACATGGCTAATACATTACAATAGCCATGGCTTCACCTGCCTCTGTAAGCCTAACTATACCTGTACTGCACTTGATGTACTCCTAACAACTGTGTATCTCTGGCTGCCTGTCCTGAGGAAGGGTCTTAGCCTGAAACTTCAGCCATGCTGTTTTCCCCATAGACTCCATGGTCCATTTCACTGCCTGACCTTCTGAGTTCTTCCAGCACCTTGTGTGTTGCTCTGTCTTTTTTATATCTCACCTTAAAGTAGGGTTCTTAACCTGGCGTCCACAAACCCCTTGGGGGTGTGTGGGTAGATTCCCAGGGGTCAGTGAACTTGGATGGGAAAAAAAATTACATCTTTATTTTCACTAAGCTCTAACTGAACTTTCACCTTTCCTTCAATAATGAATGTGGGCAACAAATCACAGTAGTATTCGCAGTACCTGTAACCCTGTGACTTTGTCACCAATAGAAATCACAGAGATTTTCATATCACGTTACAGTTGTTACAGATATCTCAAAATATTATCTCACTACTAAAATATCTCATCACCAGTTTGAAATTAGGGGAGTTTTTAGATCCGCCGCTGGATCAAATGTGATCGCAGTCTTCCTGTCTGGAGACGCTCGTGAGACATAACTGGTCCAACATGACGTGTGTTGCTTCGTCCTAGACCACCCCACGGTTTAAAGTTCTTTTTCAAGCTAAGCAACAACAGTCTTCACACTTTAAAAAATAAAATTTAATTTTAACTTGCCTATATTTTAAATGTAGTCTTGTTATTTAATGTGTTAATAAAGAAGCACATATTTAACAATATCACACATTTGTTTTTGTTAGTATTCTGATCACTAATATTTCAATATAATTGGTTTCTTTTGTAATCCAATGTATTTTATTTTATACATATAATCATATTATTTTGAGAAGGGGTCCATAGGCTTCACTGGACTGCCAATGGGGTCCATAGTGTAAAAAAGATTAAAAACCACTGCCTTACAGTCATAGAGTTATACAGCATGGAAAACGAGCCCTTCAGTCCAAATTGTCCATACTTGCCCATCCCCAGCAAGTTGCCTCGCTGAACTGGCCCCGCTTGCCTGCGTTTAGCTCGGAGAACTCTTTCCCTGAACCTGTCCAGTACCACACTTGTACCTGCCTCTGGCAGCTTGATCCAGATGAAGGTGACAGAGTTTGTCATCGAAACATCTGCTACAATCAATAGCTGTACCCGGCTGGAAGCCCGAGAAGAGTTTATAGAATCACGTTTATTATCACCGACTTATGAAGTGAAATTTGTTGTTTTGCAACAGCAGTGCAGAGCAATATGCAAGTTCGAACTGAAAGAGAAGATCCCTTGTTTGGATCGGCTGCTTAGTTGTAAGGTTGTTTGCTGTGCCCAGAGGTTAGGTAGGATTTAAAAGGTTGTTTCTCCAGATGAGACACCATCTTCTGCCTCAAACACTATGTAGGACAGACGGGGAGAAAACTATTCATGAGACAACATGGACATCAACTAGTCATAAGAAGACATGATACTCTGTCACTCACCTCAATACATGAAGATCAAGAAGGACACAAGTTCATCTGAGAAACTACAAAAATCCTGGCAGAAACACAAAACAAGAAATCAAGGGAATTCTTAGGAGGTTGATTTTCGACTCTATTAACAAGCATATTGAGCTGGACACAACTTAAGAACCTATGCGTTTGCAGGATTCGGGCCGCGGACACCCACGAAACCAAAGCTCACAATGACTGATACCAGGGATCCAGGTCAGTGGAGATCTCTCAGCTATCCAGTTGGCTGCGACCCAGAGGAGACTAGCGCCCAGCGCAACAGCCAACCAATCAGAACAACGAGTCAGACCAATATAAATGCGAGCACTTGGCAGGAGCAACACTCAGTTGTGCACTGATGATGTCACCTCGACTGGTGATGAAACATTTATGACCTAACTCCAGGCTCAGTGAACAACACTGCAAACATAAAAAGTTTACTGTAAGTTACAATAAGGTAAATATTTTTTTTAAGTGCAAAAAGAGGACAAAAACTGAGATTGTGTTCATGGTTTCATGGACCATTCAGAAATCTGATGGCGGAGGGGAAGAAACTGTTTATAAAATGATGAGTGTGTCTTCGTGCTCCTGGTCCTCCTCTATAGTGGTAGCAATGGGACGAAGGCATGTCCCGGATAGTGAGGTCTTTCACAATGGATGATTGTGACTTTTGAAGATCTGCTCGATGCTGGGGAGGCTAATGTCCATCATGGAACTGTCTGAGTTCACAATCCTCTGCAGCTTTTTCCAAACCTGTGGATCGGCCCCTCCATACCAGGTGATGCAACCAGTCAGAAAGCTTTCCTCAGTACATCTGTAGAAATTTGCTAGAGTTTTTAGTGACGTACCAAATCTCCTTAAACTTCTAACAAAACTTAGCTGCTGGTGTGCCTTCTTTGTGATCGCATCAATATGTTGGGCCCCGGGTAAGCATTGTGAGCATATTATGTTGGTGCCAGAGTGTGTGGCGACCCACCTGCGGGCTGCCCCCAGCACATTCTTAGGTTCAAAGGTTCAAAGGTACAACTTAATGTCAGCAAAATCTATACAACATACATCCTGAAATGCTTTTTCTTCTCTTGGTTGTAATGCAAACAGTGGATTTCACTTTATGTTTTGGTGTACGTTTCCTCTCAGTCTATGCCTCTTATCAGCTTGTACACCTTGTTCAATCCTTTTTTTTGTTATTTTAACCACAAACCATATAACAATTACAGCACGGAAACAGGCCATCTTGGCCCTCCTAGTCCGTGCTGAACTCCTACTCTCACCTAGTCCCACCGACCTGCACTCAGCCCATAACCCTGCATTCCTTTCCTGTCAATATAGCTGTCCAATTTAACTTTAAATGACAACATCAAACCACTTCTGCTGGAAGCTCATTCCACACAGCTACCACTGTCTGAGTAAAGAAGCTCCCCCCCATGTTACCCCTAAACTTTTGCCCTTTAACTCTCGACTCATGTATAAAATACAAGTATCTTTCACCTATTTCAGGAAAGGAAAGTTCAAAGTTCAAAGTAAACAATGTCAAAGGATGTTTATGTCATATACTACCCTGAGATTCATTTTCCCGCAGGCATTCACAGTGCAACAAAGAAATATAATGGAATCAATGAAAAACTACACACAAAGACTGACAAACAACCACTGTGTGAAAGAAGACAAAGTGTGCAGATAACAAAAATATTAATAAATAAATAAGTGAATCAATAATACTGAGAACATGAATTGCAGAGTCCATAGGTTGTGAAATCAGTTCAATGTTGAGGTGAGTGAAGCTATCCATGCTGGTTCAGGAGAAGCAACTTTTTTATCCATCATCAAACTGTTTATCAATTAAAATTGATTGCTGTGCATTTAGTCTTTGTATTTATATTACCCTCAGGAAAAGGCTTTCAACTACAAAAATATTGTTCTACATTTAGATAAATCTCACAGATCAATCAGTTTCGTATTCTGTCCTATCCATTTCTCAGAACATTGCCCAATATAAACACAAAAGGGGGCACAATCGTACTGCAAGAGGCCACAGAGGGAAATGCAGTGAGAACTTCTGCATCTTGACCTCTCTTCACGGGACGGGTCTTCTCCTGGATCAGAATCAGATTTATTACCACTGTTATATGGTGTGAGAGGGAGGAGTTGGGAAGTTAGGGTCTGATTTTCTTGTTGGTGTTTCTCTGTGCGGGCAATCTGTTAGTTTTTGTCTGTGAGAGAGGGTGTCAGGGGATTTGATGCTATTGCCGTTGTTTTTCTGGGGGGGGGGTTGGGGATTTGATGCCATTGTCGCTGTTTTTCTGGGGGGGTTTGGGGATTTGACGCTATTGTCACTGTTTTTCTGAGGAGGAGGGGTTTGGGGATTTGATGCTATTGTCACTGTTTTTCTGAGGGGGGAGTTGGGGATTTGATGCTATTGTTGCTGTTTTGGTTTTTTTCTCTGCAAGGGTAGGGTGGGATTCATGGTTTGCGAGCTTTTTTTCTTTTTCTTTTTCATACTGGGGGGTATTTGATGTCTTTTTCAAGAACTTTCACGTTTTTACTGTATTTCATGGCTACCCGGAAAAGACAACTATCAGAGTTGTGTTCTAAAAAATAACTAAGGCATCCGTTAGTCTCATGAGACCATGGATCTGCGCCTGGAAAGTCTTCACTCTCCAGGGCGCAGGCCTGGGCAAGGTTGTATGGAAGACCGGCAGTTGCCCATGCTGCAAGTCTCCCCTCTCCACGACACCGATGTTGTCCAAGGGAAGGGCATTAGGACCCATACAGCTTGGCACCAGTGTCATCGCAGAGCAATGTGTGATTAAGTACCTTGCTCAAGGACACAACACGTTGCCTTGGCTGGGGCTCAAACTCACGACCTTCAGGTCGCTAGTCCAATGCCTTAACCACTTGGCCACGTACCTCTACATTTAACATTAAAATTGACCTTCGGACTTTTGAACCTTTTGAACCTTTGAAACTTGGTGTTTTGTGGCAGCAACACAGTCCAAGACAAAAATGACCTTAGGTTTCAATAAATAGTGCAAAAGATAAATAGTGAGATAATGTTCATGTGTTCACAGTCTGTTCAGAAACCTGATGGCGGAAGGAAAGAAGCTGTTCCTGAATCACAGAGTGTGTGTCTTCAGGCTCCTGTACCTCCTCTCTTGCATTTAGTAATGACAAGAGGTCATGTCCTGGGTGGGGACAGTCTAATGATGGATCTGCCTTCTTGAGGCATTGCCTTTCGAAGATGTTCTTGATGGTGTGGAGTGTTGTGCCCATGATGAATCTGGCTAAATCTACAACCCTCTGAGGCCTCGTTCAGTCCTATGCATTGGAACCTCTATGCCAGGCTGTGATACAACAGTCGAAATGCTCTGCACCACATATCTTTAGAAGTTTGCACCAATTCTGAATGAGTACAGAGATGCTATCTAGATATCATCATTCAGATAGGAACGGGGGCTTCATGTGCAGAATCAGCTGAATGGTGTCGTAGCTGTAAAGAGCCAAATAGTCCATTCCTGCTTCCATTCAGATGTGCTTGTGTTTACACCATTACAAGGCAACCAAGAAGGTTCTGTCTAATTTCCTCTTTCTCTCCAGCACCTTTTCAAAGTTCAAAGTAAATTTGTTATCATAGTACACGTATGTCACCGTACACTACCCTGAGATTCATTTTCTTGCAGGCATTCACAGTAGAATAATGAAATACAATAGAATCAAGGAAAACTACACACAAAGCCTGACAAACAAACAATGTGCAAAACAAGACAAGCTGTGCAAAAACGACTACAAGTAAATAGCTAAACAGATAGATAGATAGAAAGGTTGATGCGCTTACACAGTACATACATATGTACATAGATAGATAGACATGGATAAATAGACAGATAGATACATCGCTAGATAAAAAGATAGATAGAAAGCTGGATAGATAGAAAGTTAAATAGATAAATAGATAGATAGATAGCAAGATAGATAGAAAGTTAGATAGATAGATAGATAATATTGAGAACATGAGCTTTAGAGACATGCTCCCCTGTCAATGAAAGACATTCAGACTTACCCAGGTCCACCACTGTGTAACCCTTGGTTTGTCTTCACTTGAAAACACCTTGAACAGTTTAAAATTCATCTTTCAACTTTGTACAAATAAGACTTGGTTCTAAAACGAAACATGGACATTGTTCCCAATAGAACAACTGTCACCAGTGGCCTTCACATCAATTTCAAATTCTTGATGATTCCTGGCGATGGGCTATTGCATTAAGTCAGGGGTTTACTGTGTGTCAATGAGAGAGGGAAGGGTCATCCACAAGGGACTCATTTAACATACCACTAAATATTGACCGCTTCAGCATCATTGGTAATATGGAGCTATTCGGTACCTTATGGACTTTGATTTCCCTGTGCTATTGAATTTTAATTGCTAGCTTGGCTGGCAATGTTTATACAACCTTAAATGCAGCATCTTTACACCCAAAACATGCTATGAAGCACTGCTAAATGCATAAAAATAAAACAATTCTGTGAAGTACACTATTTGGCAGTTAGTAATCGCACTGGCCTCACTGCAAGTTCAATTGTTCGTATTTCATATATATTTACATGAAGTGCCACAAAAAACCAGCAACTATCACTAAAGACCCCCACCATGTAGACCCCCAGTACTACTGTACCATCAGGCAGGAGATACAGAAGCCTTAGGTCCCACACCACCAGGTTCAAAAATAGTTATTACCCTACAGCCAGTGTGGATAACTTCACTCAACACAACATTGGTTGTTGATTCCACAACCTACAGATTCACTTTCAAGGTCTCTACAACTCATGTTCATGGTATTATTTATTTTTTTATTTACCACTGTTTGCCTTCTTTTGCACAGTTTGCTTGTCAATCTTTGTTTATGTATATTTTTTCGTAAATTCTGTTGTTATTCTTTATTTTCATGTAAATGCCTGCAAGAAAATGAAGCTCCGGGTAGTATATGGTGACATGTGTGTACTGTGATAATAAATTCACTTTGACTTTGACTTTGAATTCAAAGTCAATGTCAAAATTTGTTTGGACTCACACCTGGAATACTGTGTATGATTTAGGAATTCCGATTAAGGGAAGCTTAGGATTTTAGCAGTGCAGTGAAAATTCACTTGATCAATTCCTGTGATAAAGAGTTTCAGAAAGGGCTGATACATTCTGGGGTTTAGAAGGTTCAGAGGTTCATTTATCATCAAAGTAGGTATCCATATACAACTCTGAAATTCGTCTTCTCCAGATAGCCACGAAACAAAGAAAGAACTTGAAAGTCGTTCAGAGAGAAACATCAAACCCACCACCCCCCACCCCCAGGCATAAAAAAGAACGACATCCCGAATATCAACCCCCCAAACCCCTCCCTTCCCACAAAACAAAGCAGGAACATTGACCCTCCAAACAACTCCTTCCTCACACAAAAAACTAACAGAACCCAACAGGACATCTACCCCAAAATCCCCTACCCTCACACAACATAACGGAAAAGGGACAGGTGATAACACGTAGAATATAAAATCCATAAGTCTGATAAAATCCACAATCCATAAACACAATAGTCCAATGTATAACCGCAGAACCACGATACCATCCTCCGATATCACCAACATTCATTGATAGAGAGAGAGACACCACAGGAGGCAGAGAGGTCTACCCACCTACCACAGTGAGCCACACAGCGATCAGCTGCTCACAGATTCCTTCTCGTCAGCGATCAAAAGGCAAGCAGTCGGCCTGAACTCCAGCTCGCCTTCTGCATTTGCCTTGATGTCTCAATCTTCCTCAACGTTTTAATCGGTGAAATGGAGTCTAACAGTAGAAGTATGAGCAGTACCTCCTTGAAATAGACAGTACTGTGCAAAAGTCCTAACGCACATGTATATAGCTGGGGTGCCTAAGACTTTTGCACTGTACTGTAGAAATTTTATAGAAACAAAGAGACAGAGAAACATAGAAAACATACAACGCAATACAGGCCCTTCGGCCCACAAAGCTGTGCCGAACATGTCCCTACCTTAGAACTACCTAGGCTTTACCCATAGCCCTCTATTTTTCTAAGCTCCATGTAGCCATCCAGGAGTCTCTTAAAAAAACCCATCGTTTCTGCCTCCGTCAGCCCATTCCACGCACTCACCACTCTCCGCGTAAAAAACTTCCCCCTGACATCTCCTCTGTACCTACTTCCAAGCACTTTAAAACTATGCACTCTCGTGCTAGCCATTTCAGCCCTGGGAAAAACTATCCACACGATCAATGACTCTCATTATCTTGTACACCTCCATCAGGTCACCTCTCATCCTCCATGTATTGCACTGTACTGCTGCCGCAAAAAAAGAACAAATTTCTTGACATATGTGAGTGATGATAAACCTGATTCTGATATGGGTCTCTATTGAGGACTGAGAGTGGGAAGAGGGCAGGGAGAGGGGAATCATGTTTGGGAAAAGGGGAAGGGAGAGGGGAGGGACTGGGAAGCACCAGAGAGACATTCTGTAATAATCAATAAACTGCTTGTTAGGAATCAAATGACCTTGCCTGGGGTCTCAGGGCTGGGCATGTCTGCACCACCCCCCCCATCCCTGGCACTCCTTCTCTACCCCCTGTCCCGCACCCCTCTCACGATGCTCCACCCTTTCCTTTCCCAACATCCTTTCCTCCTGCTCTCCGCTCCAATCTGACAAACACAGCACTGTATAATATTCACTGGATTGGTTCATTGTAGCAGAGTTTTCCCTTATGAGGGAACCATCAAAAATGTTGTCTCTGTCTTCTGTGGAGTTTGGAAGAATAGTTGATGTGACAGTTGATTTTATTGAGTTTATTACTCTAACAAGCTTTCAAGTCTTTGTAACTTCTGTGAGAGAAAGAATGATTGGGGTAGGAGGGCCCTTTTAAAATTTCCTAAGCCAGCAGTGGGTGTAGACGGAATCCATGGAGGGGAGTCTGGGTTGTGTTCATTTGCCATTGTCAAGGGGGCGTAATTTCAAGATGTTGGGAGGAAACTACAGGGAGATGTCACATAGGGAGTAGGGGATCTGTGGAGACTGGTGACAGGGGTGCTGGTAGAGACAGATACAACAGGGACGTTTAAGAGACTCCGTGATAGACACATAGAGGGAAAAAAATGTACTGCTATTTGAAAGGGAAGGGTTAAATTGCTCTTGGAGTAGGTTAAGGGGTCGGCACAACATTGTGGGCCGAAGGGCCTGAACGGCGCAGTACTGTTCCATGTTCTAAGAATTTCTGGAGTGAATCACGGCCTGGTTGAGTTTTTAGTACCGGGGCTTGGTTAATATTCATGGAGAAGGATTGTGGAGATGAGATTGGGAAGCTGGGTGGGACAGAATCAGGGTCTGGGCAGAATAGCCTTCTGTCAGCTTGACAGGGACCGTTACTGGGCTCTGCAAATCTTCCCAGGCAGCCACTGTGCACGGCTCTCTTCACAATTAAAATATTACAGTGATACAAATAGGCGCTGGCATGCGCTCAGAGAGGTTTTTAATTGAATGATTATTGTATTAAGTGGCTATATTTTAATAGGATTAGTGTCCACATCAGAACCTTGTATGAAATCGGATGTATCTGGAGTCAGGCATTTCACAGAGATGAACTTGTGCATTCAGATAACAGGGAGCTGGTTATATTTACTTGACAGGTAATCATTAATAAAGCAATAATCCCTGTGGCTTTCATCTGAGGGCTATTTTTAAGAGTAGAAAGAACAACCTTGCTTCAGGGTGCATGAAAGGGTTAATCTGGATTCAATGGGTGGTAAAGGCAGCTTGAAAAATAAATATCTAAAGCATTAATCTCAAGCTACATGTAAGCTCGGATGTCTCCGAGTGAATACCTCATAGAAGAATATGCATTTTGCCTTCACTATTGTTGAGAAAAGCATTAACTACTGACAATATTATTACCTTCCCCCGACTCCCAGGTCAGACAAGAACCATTTCACTGTGTTTTATTTAATCATAAATCCTTGCTGCGTAAAATGAGATACAAGAGCGATCACTCTTTCCAGCTCCTTCGCCACGTCTCCCTTAGTTCACCTTGTTGACAGATATGAGCTCGTACTTCGCTGCCTGGGTCATGAGCCATCGCTGAATGGGTCCAGAGACTTCCAACGCTTCAGTGCAGAGAAAACCTGCAAGAAATTAAATTCTTCACTTGGATGGTTAGGGTGACTCGCTTGCTCCTCCGGCTTGTTCTTCATTATTTTTCGTCTGATAACTGACTTGGAGGATGTCTTGTCTGTTTAATGCCATCGCGGCTGCTTCATAGATGGAACAGGGCTGTCAGTCTTTCTCTATACACAAAAAAAATCCACTGAAATTTCACACTGCAAATGAAATGTATCGCAGCTTCTGAAACGTAGTGTGTGTGTGTGTGTGTGTGTGTGTGTGTGAGAGAGAGAGAGAGAGAAGGGGTGGGGGGTTCCCCAAATTCCTGAATCAAAAAAGATCTACGTATCTGGAAGACTAACCCCCACCACCACCCCCGAAAATATGTTCTGCTCATCGCACAGACCAGGTTGAATCAGGGGTGCGAAGGAATTAACCCCTGTGTTGCTGGTCAGATTAGTAATGATGTTTGTGGCAGTAACAGTGTGTAAGAATAAGGTGGGAGACCGTCCCCTCACTTCTCACCCCTCACTCCCCTGCACACTCACACAAGGGAGCATTAAGCAATTTGAAAATAAAATGTAGAAACCTTTCTCCTTTCATTAAAAAAAAGATTGAGAATGTACACAGTGTCTCTTTCGTTTTGGAGGAACAGAATTAATAATACTGGCTGAAAACAGGCAATTATTTTCATACAGAAACATCGCCGCTGTTAATTAGACAGGAGATGGAGGTTACTGATTACAGAGCCAGCCTTTGAAAAATTCCAAATCCGATATTCAAATTTCACACATTTAAAAACTGCCAACATGGAATTGTCATTTAAAAATCACCCACCAAACAATAGTCAGTTGTCTCTGGCACAACACTCTGAAAGCAAGCATCATATTCTTTTTAGCTCTTAGAGGTTTTTAAATACATTATTGATTTTTTTTTGCAATAGAAGACTGCTGCATTACAACCAGGTTGTTTTATTCTTTATCCGTATGACATTTAGGTACTTGTGAAAAATTATAGCAATTATAAAATCAACAACTAACTGGTAAAAAAAAGTCCAATCAGCTGTCACTTTGGAAAGCACTGGTCTTAGAATATTATTAGCTCAGTGAGACTGAGGCAGTGCACTGAGAGGGGGAGAAAGAGATCTAACCAAAGGGCAATTGCATGAAATTTACTTGGAAATTGCTATTTATCACCCTGTGACTTCCTATTGTAAAACTCCAGTGCAGAAGCTTTATGGTTACAACTGGTTTTCCACACCACTATTGCTTCTCTGACCAAATTTTGTCAAAAAACAATTTTGTTTTAACTAAGCTTCATAACGACCCTGGCTGATAAATGGGTGATGCTCTAAGAGGTGTCTGTGCTGTGTAGATTACACTGGTCATCGCGTTTTTAAGCATGCACTATTTTGTCGGGGTAGAGGTGAAACATGACCTTTTTACGGGACTGCACGGTGAGGTGGGTTTTAACACTGGGCTTCTGCCTCGGGGGCTCGACATGGGAAACGCGCCCCGGCACAAACAGACAGGGGGTGGCGCAGGAAGTGGAGAATAAAATATTCTTGTCTCAACAATTATTACGGGGGTACTAAGTGAAATGAGTTTAGGCAGTCTCCACATATTTCCCAGTAGACCTGGCTCTGCAACACAAAGTACTCATAATTTGCCACTAATTGGGGTAGGATTATTCAACAAGGTCATAAGGATGGCTGGCCCGGTAAATTGAAATGTCAGACTGGTACAGAGGGGCAGCTTCATAGAAGGAAGTCCGAATCGGAAACAGCTGATGCTTTAGAAACGGCAATTGCTGATTTACAATTAGATTAGAAGCTGGGCAATAAGAAACAGCTCCAAAAGGAAGAAGGGTGTTGCAATAAATCTGTACCTTAGAAACAGGCCATTCGTATTCCCTGATGCAGGGATATGACTGAAAGAATTCACAATTCCTCAGCCATCTGGCTCTTGAACCAGAAGCGTTAACTTCACTCACCCCATCACTGAACTGATTTCACAACCTGTAGGTTCACTCTTAAGGACTCTACGACTCATGTTCTCGATTTTTATTGCTCATTATTTATTGTTATTATTTCTTTTTTTAAATCTTTTTTTTGTATTTGCACAGTTTGTTGTCTTTAGCACATTGGTTGTTCCATCCTTGTGGCCTGCAGCTTTGCATTGATTGTATTGTGCTTCATTGTGTTTACTGTGAATGCCCGCGAGAAAACGAATCTCAGGATAGCATATGGGGACATGCATGTGCTTTGATAATAAACTTACTTTGAACTTTGAATTTGGGACTTGAATTCCTTTTCCCCACAGACACTGCTCGATCTGCTGACTTCCTCCAGCAGATCGATGTTGCTCCAGGTTCCAGCATCGGCTGTCTCTTGCTTTTTGGTTTTCTTTGGTCTATGCCAGTATTCTAGGCACAAATGAGCCACTTCCTCCTCCGCTTTGGTCCAACATTGGAAGGGCTTTTATCATTTTTAGTTTCATCTTATCCTCAGTAATTGTTAAAATACTTCAGATGATATCATAGATCTTCCTATGTTTCCTCTCCTCCCATTTTTCTGCCCCACCGCTGTCTATAAGGAGTTTGTACGCTCTCCCTGTGACCACGTGGGTTTCCTCCCACAGTCCAAAAACGTACTCGTTGGTAGGTTAATCGGTCATTGTAAATTGTCCCGTGATTAGACCAGGAGTAAATTGGGGATTGCTGGGCGGCAAGGTTTGAAGGGCTGGAAGAGCCTAATCTGCACTGCATTGCAATACATACAGTAAATAAATAAGTAAACAAAGCATTTGTTTTACCCCTGATTTCTCCCCATTTTGATTAGAGTGCACCAACCTGAAAAGCTATCTCTGCTTTTCTCTCCGCAGATGCTGCCTGACCTGCTGAACACTTCTTCATGGCAGGGCTGCCATCTCTTAGTGCAGTCTAGAACAGTAGCCTTTAAATAGAATTCTCAATATACATTTTGCTGGTGGCCAGTTTTGTAGCATTATTATTCATTCATTACGTATTGTGTCGTATGACGTGAGCAATCACGGTCTTTCCATGACCATGATTGTTCTTGACAAATTTTCTACAGAAGAGGTTTGCCATCGCCTTCTTCTGGAGAGTGTCTTTTCAAGACGGGTGACCCCAACCATTATCAATACTCTTCAGAGATTGTCTGTCTGTGTCAGTGGCTGCATAACCAGGACTTGTGACGTGCACCAGCTGCTCATACAACCATCCACTGCCTGCTTTCATGGCTTCTGACCAGAGGAGGGGTTTTAGCAGATACTACACCTTGCCCAAGAGTGACCCGCAGGCTAGCGGAGGTCCTTACACCTCCTTTGGTAGAGACATTATGGTTACCCATTTGAAAAGGTTTGCAATGGGCCAGTGTATGGTAGGGGTGAAATTTTCAAAAATCTTCTATGGATAATTGAAGAGTGATACTGAGATAGAATCTACAATAGTGGTCTAAAGATTAGATTAATATGTCACTGAGTCAGCCTTACTGTTAAAGATAGAGCAGAAACGAAGCGATTGGATTAAAAATGTGTAGTGGAAGATGTTGTAGTGAGAGGAGATTAACTTATAGAACAATGTGTATATTTCGCAAGAATAAAGAAATTAATTCTCCAAACATGAAACGTTGGTGCTTTGAGCTAAAAATGAAGAACATCTCGTTCTCTATATATTGAGTAAAATCCCCTCAGGCTAACAAACCATGGGCAATTGTCCCATCTCTGAGCTGATAGGATCGGCTTGGTAAAAGGGTTGAAAGCCCCTAGAGCTCAAAGCTGAGCTCCTCACAATCATATCGGGCCATAATTTCATCTCATGGGACAACACAAGACATCAGGTGGGAGACTTGCCCCTGCGACATACAGGTCAGATATTAAAAGCTGATGGAGGTAATTAGGTAAGGTAACTGGGTCATTCATTAAATCAATTTGGAATCTTCTTAATATAGCAGGCTTAAGGATAATTAATTAAGGACTGCAGAGGGTGAATTAAAGGGAATGAACTATCGAATTCAGAATGTGAAGAGTCATCAACGTATCTGGTGCTCACTTTATTTCTCTCTCTCCATGGACGCTGTATGACATGCCGAGTATTTCCAGTACTTGTGTATTTTCATTTCTGAATTCCACCACTGACTCTTTGTGAAGGAAATGTAGGTTGAATTAAGTAAGAAATACGTCACAGGAACGGAAGTGTTTTTGGGATATTTTTATCTGGTTGAAAAAAAATCAAAGGACCAAATTCCAAATCTGTAACAGTTAATTTTTGATTAGCAGAGATTAATTAGCATAACATTATAAGAATGTTTATGCTCCTGGCTGCAATCCTAAATGTGTGTGTCTGGGTTTACCTCCCACTTCACAAAATAGGCTTAGAGACTTGTCACTGGTGAGGAAGGAAGTAAAATACATCATCGAGGATATCTTTGAGAGGAGGGGTCACAAGAAAGCATCATCCATCATTAAGGACCCTCACCACCCTGGACATGCCCTCTTCTCATTATTAGCATCCGGCTGGAGATACAGGAGCCTGAAGGTGCACACAATGATTCAGATACAGCTTCATCCACCCTTCCATCAGATTTCAAATGGTCCATAAACCCATGAACTCTGCCTCATTATTCCTTTGTTATTGCACTATTTACTTCTTTTTGTAATTTGTAGTAATTTTATGCATTTACCCTGTACTGCTGCTGCAAAACAACAAATTTCATGTCATGTAAGTGAATGATAGTATTGACTTATCAGAGAAGTCAATATCTCTTATAACCTTATGCATTATATAAGACAATGAATAGTAGACTGCCCCTGGCACATTTTTGGGTGCATTGGTTGGTCGTTAATGCAAATGATGTATTTCGCTTTATGTTTCAAGGTAATGTACTGTGCAAAAGTCTTAGGCACCCAAGGTAAAAGGTGAAAGGTCTTCAGCAGCGGGGTATGAACTGTGCTTTAAGTTCTATGAACTGAAGTCAGATATTTCAATAGGCATGAACAGATTGTAGAAACACCAATACATGGTGTAGATATTTTACTGTATTTAAGGCTTCGTTAGGGGAGAACAATTGAATTTTTACTGGTATGAATTTATACAGACACAGGAGGAATTCAGAGAGGTTGAAGACTTTATGTACAGTACTGTGTAAAAGTCTTGGGTGCATATATATAGCTAGTGTGCCTGAGACTCCTGCACAGTACTGTAGTAATTTTATGTATTGCACTGTATTGCTGTCACAAAAAAAAAACAAATTTCATGACATATGTGAGTGATGATACACCTGATTCTGATATGGGCATGGTCTAGAAGGGCTGATGGGCCTATTTCTGTGCTGTACTTCTCTATGACTCTATTGTGGACTGAGAGTGGGAAGGGGGGCAGGGAGAGGGGAATCATGGTTGGGATAAGGGGAAGGGAGAGGGGGAGAAGAGGGGAGGAAGTGGGAAGCACCAGAGAGACATTCTGCAATCAATAAACCAATTGTTTGGAATCAAATGGTGTCTCAGGGCAGGGCGTGTCTGCACCCGTGCTATCCCCCACCCCTGGCACCTCTTCTCTGCCACCTGTCCCACACTCCTCCTGTGGCACTCCACCCTCACCATTCCCAAAACCCTTTGCTCCTGCCAGATTTACAAACTCACTGTCCCCTCCACGTTGACAAATACAGTACTGTGCAAAAGTCTTATCACCTTCACTACGTATATTGCCTAAGACATTTGCACTGAACTGTACATGTGATAAATAAATCTGAATCTGACTCTGTTTCTGACCTCACAGGGCAACCTTCTCAACTTATCCCCAATTGCCTGTGTCTCCACTGCTTGTTGACAACTCCTTCAAAAATTCTCATCCTTGTTTCAAACTCTCCCTCCCTATCCATGCAAACACCTCCAGCCACACAATGCTCCAAGATCTCCAAACTCTTTCAATGCCAGCATTTCATCTTTCTTAAACGTACTGGCTCCATCTCCGGCAGCCATCCATTCAACTACCCAGGCCTTAAACCCTCCTGCACCTCTACTTCTCTTTCCCCCTCCCCACTTAACATAACGCCTAAGAGGCTAACCCCCGAGTAAATTAGACCTAAGGACACGCTGGAGACTCTATGACAACTTTTGATGGCTAAAAGCTTCTGTATCTTGGCACCATGCACTCTGTAAGTACAAGTTCTGTGTGAGTAACAAGTTCCAAGTTACACATTTCCATGACAATGATTGTATTGTGAGCTCGATTTTCTTTTAATTGAACTATATCCCTTTGCAAGTGAATGGAGAAAGAGCGGGTGAAAAGTCTGCACTGGTTGAATTGGTAAACTTGTATAGTTAATAAAGTCATGACTCCTACCCCTCCCCCCACCTCCTTTTCTGGTTTCTTCCCTCCTTCCTTTCTAATCCCAACTCTCAGTTCCCAGCTTCACACTTCATTCCCCACCCCACTTCTGCCACCCACCCACCTTCCCCCTCACCTGATCTCACCTATCACCTGCCAGTTTGTACTCCTTCCCATCCCTCCACTTTCTTATTCTGGCTTCTTCTGTCACGGTGCGCGCTGGCAGACAGCTGAACCCAGGTGTGAAAGAACAACAGGCTCCCGTGTGCAGACAGAAACAAAAGTTTATTCACTGGAATTCCAAAAGAACTTTGGTGGCCTGACCGAGCAACACAGCAAGATGAATCAGTCTCGAAACACACAAGGACCCCCACAGTAAGTGCTAATTGGGAGTCCGCTTTCAATAGTCACAGTAGGCTGAAAACCCATTCCAGTCACAATTAATTGGACAAGATTAAACAGGAAGCACAAGGGCTTAATGACTCTAGATAAGACAACAATTAGTAAATAGAGGTGCAAGGCTGGCAGGGCTCATGACATCTTCGCCCTTCTTTTCTGGTCCTGATGAAGGGTCTCGGCCCGAGAGCGGGGGAAGATTCAAACAAGAAGACATGAGTTGAGAGTTAAAGGGCAAAAGTTTAGGGGTAACATGAGGGGGAACTTCTTTACTCAGAGAGTGGTGGCTGTGTGGAACGAGCTTCCAGCAGAAGTGGTTGAGGCAGGTTCGATGTTGTCGTTTAAAGTTAAATTGGATAGATATATGGACAGGAAAGGAATGGAGGGTTATGGGCTGAGTGCAGGTCGGTGGGACTAGGTGAGAGTAAGAGTTCGGCACGGACTAGAAGGGCCGAGATGGCCTGTTTCCGTGCTGTAATTGTTATATGGTTATATATGGAAATGTCCACTGTTTATTTCTTTCCATAGATGCTGCCTGACTTGCTGAGTTCCTCCAGCATTTTGTGTGCATTACTCAAGATTTCCAGCACCTGCAGTATCTCGTGTTTAAAAATTAACAAGAGTAGTTTTTTATTAAATTGAAAGTTATGATCTTGTACTTTGTTTTACATGCACTGCACTTTCCCTGTAGCCGTTACACTTTATTCTGCCTTGCTACTGTTTTACCCTGTTCTGTCTCAAAGCACTGTGTAATGATTTGAACCGTACGCACAAGCTTTTCACCGTATCTTGTTACACGTGACAATAACAGACCAATACCAATTCCAATTCAAAATGGGGAAAGGGCAGTTGAAAACACTGCTCTGTGCTGGTTGGATTTGGTGGGCTTCAGCGTTGTTTCACCATCGCAGTCAATAAGCAGATTTTCACAGTGTGAATCTCTGGAGTATTCGAGGTTCCTGGATATTGTATCACTGGGTGCTAAAGGAGGAACATGAAATTAGTCAAGGTACTAAGTTCAGGAGTCAGGAAGCTATGTCGCAGCTTTATAAAAACCTGGCAGGACCACATCCGGAGAATTGCATTCAGTTCTGGTCACGTCATTACCGGACAAATTGTGGAAGCTATGGAGAGGGTGCAGAGGGGGGTGTGAATTACTGACTGGATTAGAGGTCACGTGCTATAAGGAGAGGTTTGACAAGCTTGGGTTGTTTTCTTAGGAGCTCTGGAGGCTGAGTCAACTTGATAGAAATTCATAAAATTATGACAGGAGTTAGATATACGTAGTGGAGAGCTGGTATCTTTTCCCCAGAGTCAAATTATCGAATACTAGAGGGCATTTAAGGTGAGAGGGGGAAAGTTCAAAGCAGATGTACAGGGCAAGGTTATTGTTTTACACAGAGAGTGACGGTGTCTGGAATTCCTGCCGGGTTGGTGGTGGAGAGAGATATAATAGGTATCACTCGCCAGTCTGTACTCCTTCCCCTCCCTCACCTTCTTATTCTGCCTTCTGCCCCCCAACCATTCCAGCCCTCTTCTCATGAGACCACCAGACATAGGAGCAGAATTAGGCCGTTCAGCCCATCGAATCTCATCTGCATAACAGCTTCTGTCCCTTTGTCATCAGATTTCTGAACAGTCCATGAAACCATGACCACTTCTTCGCTATTCATCTTTTGCACTAGATATTTATTTTTTATTGGAACTTAAAATACTTTTAATGTATTTTGCTGTTTTGCTGCCACAAAGCAACCAATTTCATGACACGGGTCAGTGATGATAAACCTGATTCTGTGGGTGCAGATGGAGACAGAGTCCCCATCTGTCAACTCCCCTTTGTCTTTCTGAACGGCGGAGGCTGCAGTTTGAACGAGCCTTTGGCAGTGAGTACAAGCCTTTATAGAGATGTCACACACTGGCCCTACAGTGATCCCACACTCAGTGTTGCCTTCAGCAACTGTTGTTACAACCAAAGCAACACACACAAAGTGCTGGAGGAACTAAGCAGGTTGAGCTGCATCTAAAGAGAAGAATGGACAGTCGGCCGAGACCCTTCATCAGGACTGGGAAGGAAGGGGGAGGAAGCCAGGATAAGAAGGTGGGTGGTTGGGGGTGGATGAGGAAGGAGTATAAGCTGTACGGTGATAGGTGGAGACAGGTGAAGGGGAAGGTAGGTGGGTGGGGTGGGGGAAGAAGTGAGAATGTGGGAAATGAAAGAGGTGAGGTGCTGGAGAAGAAGGAATCTGATAGGAGAGGAGAGTGGACCATGGGAGAAAGGGAGGGCAGAAAGACACCAGGGGTGGGAGGTGGGGGTTGATAGGCAGGTGAGGCAAAGAGAAGAGGGAAGAGTGGGGAATGGAAGAAGAAGGAAGGGGGACGGGAAAAATTACCCCCTCCCCCTTGATGTTACAATGAGCCTGCAAATTAAGCAGTTGTTTCCAGCTAGTACAGTGGGCAGCAGTATGACTGGGAGCTATGACAATGCAGAGAGGAAAGCAAAGGATGTCAGATGTATAAATCAGGCCGCTGAGAGAGAAATGTTTAGTGCTTTGATCCTCAGTAGCTTTGTTTGTGACTGACAGGTACGCGTGATTAACAGGCACTCATCCCAGGGAATTTGTTGGATGTTAGGCTTCTGCTGGTGGGGAATGGTCCAGTGACGGGGAGGTCAATCACCCAAGTCAGAAATATTCATCAGTGCTGTTACTTTGCCGGGGGATTTATGCCAGGGAACACAGTGTTTATGGGAACAGGGTCTTCATGTGCAGGAGACACTTCTTGCCAAGTTAACAAAAAGGACAAGTTGATTCTCGATTGCAATCTGACTCAGGAGCAAGAGAATAAAAACACAATCAAAAGCAGAAAGCGCCCATCAATTCACACATCGTTTGCGGACGGAGAAGTGGTTCAAATTCGGGTGTCACGGTAGCATAGTAGTTAGCATGACATTGTTACATTTGTAAGGGGTTTGTGTGTTTCCCCGTGGCCGTGTGGGCTTTCTCCGGGTGCCCCGGTTTCTACCCATGGTCCAAAGCCATACCAGTTAGTAGGTTGTCTGGTCATATGGGTGTAATTGGGCAAAGGGGCAGGACATTGAATTGAATTGACTTTATTACTTACATCCTTCATATACACGAGGAGTAAAAATCTTTCACGTCTAAGTGTGCAATTTATAGTATTTTGTAATAAATAGTATGTCACAACAGGACAGTCAATATAACATAGAAATACAATTGTATCAGTGTGAATTAATCAGTCTGATGGCCTGGTGGAAGCTGTCCTGGGGCGGTGTTGGTCCTGGCTTTAATGCTGCGGTACCGTTTCCTGGATGGTAGCAGCTGGAACAGTTTGTGGTTGGGGTGACTCGGGTCTCCAATGATCCTTCAGGCACTTTTTACACAGTTGTGTTTGTAAATGTCCTGAATAGTGGGAAGTTCACATCTACAGTTGCACTGGGCTGTCCGCACCACTCTCTGCAGAGTCCTGTGACTGAGGGAAGTACAGTTCCCATACCAGGCCGTGATGCAGCCAGTCAGGATGCTCTCAATCGTGCCCCTATAGAATGTTCTTAGGATTTAGGGGCCCATACCTATAACATAAGACCATAAGAAAGAGGAGCAGAATTGGACCATTTGTCCCATCGAGTCTGTTCCATCATGGCTGATTTAATTTCCCTTCCAACCCCATTCTCCTGCCTTCTCCCCGTGACTTTTGACACTCTTACTAATCAAGAACCTATCAACCCAGTGACGTGGCCTTCACAGTCGTCTGTGGCAATGAATTCCACAGATTCTCCACCCTCTGGCTAAAGAATTTCCTCCTCATCTCTGTTCTGAAGAGATGTCCTTTTATTCTGAGGCTGTGCCATCCTCTCCACACCCAGTCCATCCAGATTGTGCACCTTAACATGGATTCTCCCTTTACAGATGCTGAATGAACTACTGGGCATTTCCAGGGTTTTCCATTTTCATTTTAGTTTTAGAGAACATTTTATCCACTGGTTTTGTAAAGACCTTCAAGAGGTTGTCAGTGTCCACTGTGGAGATGCCCTCAATCTTAATGTCCCAGGGATGTTGCCAATAGCTATGGAAGTCATTCTGGTGTGAAGGACTAAGATATTGGTTATCCAGCACACAGAAGGTATCTGCTGACCTTCACTGCCCTTCCTCAATCATCCCCCTCCAGGGAACCTGATGAATTCTCCTCACTGTAAAATGGTTCACCCAACTTGGCTGTGTCTTTGCTCCCCTTGTATACTAATTAACGCCAGGCAATGGGTGCCTACACCAATTGTGAGCATTAGGCTATTAGAAAGGGTAAGTACGATGAACATTGAAACATCTCCCCCAGTTGTAAGGGACTTTGCAGACTCATCGATGAGTGAGTACAGTATGGAGTTCAATGTTCAGTTTCTTGGGCAACACGCACAAACTGCTGAAGGAACTCAGCAAGTCAGGCAGAATCTATGGTGGGGAATACACAGTCGACATCGTGGGCCGAGAACTGTCCTCAGAACTGGAAAGAAGGAGGGAAAAAGCCTGAATAAGAAAGTGTCAGGAGGGAAAGAAGCACAAGCTGGCAGGTGATAGGGGAGACCAGGCAAGGAGTCTAATCTAATAAAATAATAAAAAACAAAGCAGTGAGATTGAAAAGGATATTTACGTTCACATTGTCACCTTATCCTCTGATATATGATCCCAAGCTGTATGTCTCAGATACACCATCCAGTCTGACTTGACAGATGTTGCGGATTTGATATTGTATTTCAGCAATATTTGAGTAATATTGTAAATAGATTGATTGATTAAATATTATTTGTTGTTTACAGAATGCATTGTACGTAAAAATATGTGAGCTGCATATGTCATGATGCCACCATGTGATATGTGTGCACCTCGCTTAAAGTGAAAACAAACATACACAAGTCATTTCCTGCCTCTCTTGTTTTCCTTTCAAATAGTTTAATGTTTTGGTGTTAGAAAACATAAAAGTGGCAACAAGGTACTTTTAAAATGAACTACCTACCTACCTGTTGAACTGCAGTGAGATGTTCAAGTTTAAAAAGAGTGCAGCACACTTTCTTTACAAGAGGAAAATATACAGTTGAGTTTTCAAAAAAGCAGAAAACAGACAAATTCACACATTCATAAATGGTGAGTACTGGGTGATAATCATTAATTTTAAAAAGCACAAATGGCTGGCCACATCAGAAAGATAGATGCCTTCAATTACACAAGAGATAACTGGAACGTGTATACTGAGCAAATTGAGCAGTATTTTAAAGCAAATGCGATAGCCAATGAGAAACAAGTATCAGTTTTGCTGAGTGCATTGGATTTAAAGGCAAACAGTTTGCTTAGAGCTTTAACTGCTCTAACCAAACCAGCCGAAATGAGCTTTGCTGATATCATGGAAGTAATGCAGGAGCATTTAGAACTGAAACCATTGTTTCATAAGTGGAATCAAATGGAAGAGAGTCCACTTTAACATACATAACTGAATTGAAGAGACTGTCTGAGCATTGTCAGTTCAGTAATGGGCTTAATGATGCACTAAGAGATTGTTTAGTTCGTGAAATTCAACAAGAAAGCATTCAAAAACGGCTCCTAACTGAAGCATAACTTATGTTTAAAAGAGCAGTTGAAATCTGTATCAATAAAAGTAACAGCCAGAGATGTATTTGAGTTGCAGTCAGATGTGAAACTGAGTGTGAAAAAATTGCAAATACTAAACTGGAATCTGTTTGGCCGAACAAATTGAGTTATTGTTGTGGGAGGGGCTCACATACACCAGACTAATGCAGATTTAAATGCAAAACTTACAGAAAATGCAATAACGTGGGACAAATGCAAAGAGCATGTTAGATAGATAAAAATAAATAGAGCACACAGAGAAGAGAAAAAGATAAAAAGTCAAACTGCAGTTTCAAAAAGAGCACTAATCTTCATGCTGTTGATGAAAAATCTGATAATGATGAGAGTTTCACAGGACTGGGCAGCCCTGAGATTTACAGTCTACCAGAAGGCAAGCAATATGGACTTGCTTTAGAAGTGAACGGCAAATTCATTAAAAGTGAATTGGACACTGGTTCGGCTGTTTCAGTTATTTCACAAAATGAGTTTGAATGGCATTTCAAAGGTACTAAACTGAAACCTACAGATACCCAACTAAGAACTTATACTGGAGCAAAGTTAACTCCTGTGGCAATGACATTTGGAACAGTGAATGCAACAGCCAACAAGCCACATTGGGCTTGTATGTGGTAAAAGCAGGAGGACCAACATTGTGATGGTGTGATTGGCTGAGACAACTACAAATAGGTTAGAGAACAATCCACCACTTGCATGCCACATCCCCTGTAATAGAGTCAACCAAAAGCGAATTCAGAAAGGCACTGAATGATCCCACAGCTGTCTCCATGCCGTAACTCTGAACTGTTGCCCAGCAGAGCAAATAGAAAGGTGTTGCTGCCAATCTCTCTGCCTCTGGTTGAAAAACATGTTGGTCCAAGGAAGGACAATGCTGTTCAGTGGGATTGTGAAAGTGATCCGACTTCAGCAATCTGAAAAAAGCACAAAAGAGAGAGGACAAGTAGAAAGAGAAAGAGTGGAATAGGGACTGTTAACGAGACCACGACAGGGATCATGAGAGAACCAAGGATAAGGAAAGGGAATGCGACCAAGGAAGTATGCCCACAGAGAAAGAATTTCAGGGCTGTATGTGGTGACATGTATGTACTCTGATAATAAGGGATCAAGAGTGGGAAGAGGAGAGAGATAGAAGCCGGGTCTGGGAGAGAAGCAACAATCAAATTAGCTCCAGAGAGAAGAGCCGAGTAAGGGAGAAGAAAGGAGCCCAGAGCTGTCAATAACATTTGCTGCAGTCTCAGAGACAACTACAACCACTACAGATGAGGCTCCAGAATCTGAGGTTATTTTCACAGCCACAAGTTTCACCTGTTCAGCAGAGTGACCTCCCTTGTTAAGAAAATTGCTATCCCAGAAGAGTAAGAAGTCCTCCATGTCATAACGCCACCAAGTGATACGCATGCTTCGCTTAAAGTAAAAAATGAACGTACGTGGGTTATTTCCCAGCTCCCTTGTTTTCCTTCCAATTAGTTTTGTGTTTTGGAGTTACAAAAAAACAACAGAGTATCTGAGAGTCAAACTGCCTTTAGGAATTCCGGAGAATCCCAGCTGTGGGCTCGGTCTTGTGGAGACCAGAGGCAGAGCAAACTGATTTGGTTTTACTAATGTGTTGCTAATTCCCAGACTTCCGGATTTGTCACTGCATGCCCAGAAAATACAGAATTCTTGCCGGTTCTGCAGGGTCGAGTGCCCAGCGATTCTAACTGGCACAGATGTGACTACAGTACGTAAAGGCATGGTATAAGTATGAGTTAGATAGATAGATAGATATACTTTATTAATCCCGAGGGAAATTGGGTTTCGTTACAGCCGCACCAACCAAGAATAGAGCGTAAATATAGCAATACAAAAACCACAAACAATCAAACAACAAAATGCAAACTATGCCAGATGGAAAATAAGTCCAGGTCCAGTCTATTGGCTCAGGCTGTCTGACCCTCCACGGGAGGAGCTGCAAGTTTGATGGCCACAGGCAGGAACGACCTCCCGTGCCGCCCAGTGTTGTATCTCGGTGAAATATGGCTGAAGTCCAATAGTAAAAGTTCAATATCCAGTCTACAAACACGTTCCTCGATCATAATATGACCCGGATTGCACCATCCGTTGTTAGCCAGAACAGTAAGCACCCAACTCCTTCACACTTACTGCTCTCAGTGCACTTCTGGTCAGCCGGAATGGTCTGGAAGCAGTCCATGGAGAAGTTTTGTTTGGGTATGTCCTCGTGCAGCCCTGTTCCAGTGAAACACATAACACCGCACTCCCAAAATGTTCTCTGATGCCTGGCTAACGCCGTGAACTCGTCCATTTTATTACCCATCGAACTCCTCTTCTCCATAAGTCTCTATTGTCTCGACCCGGTCCTCTTTCCTCGACTTTGTAATCCCCCTCTGCATCCTCTGTGTGTTTTCCTCCAGATTTCAACAGGGGTGTCCGCTGCTCTGCTCTCTAAACCGGCCGGTATTAGCGCAAACAGCTGGTCCCTGGAATGAACAATGCGACCTTGCTTCTGTCCCGCGTGTTGGGATGTAACTATTTCCAGCGCTAAAAACCCAAATAAAATTCTCTCTACCAGCATGTTAGAGAGGGTGCAGCTTCGACGTGTTACCGTGAGGAAAAAAACACAAAAAATAACGTAAGTTGAAAAGTAAGAAGAAGAAAGTAAGAACACTGTTGCTTGTGTAAATGATGGCATGGTGGGTGAGTTACT